>NC_091576.1:3086479-3091479 GCF_042767895.1 Penaeus vannamei
GCTCCCCGCCCTCCACCCGCGAGAAAGTGAGGCGTTTACCGGGGCGTGGGTGGTGGGGCGTGCGGAGGGCGTCCTCTCCCTGGGCGTGGCGCAGGAGGGGCCCCTGTTTGCGGTCGTGTTGGCTGAGGGACCGCGCCAACAACAGTAGGGGGACACCCATGGCCCTCCCTCACCGTTGCGGCGCTCTCCCTGCTCCTTTCCCCTTCTGTCCCTTGCTGCTCTGCTCTTTTCTCCCTGTTCTTACGTCCGGGGGTGTGTGGTGTCTTTTGGGGGTTTGGGCGCCGTCCTGTGCTCTTGGTAAGCTCGGGCGTCGGTCCCTTCCTCGAATTTCCCTCCCCCCTCCCCCCCGAACCTGGCACAGCAAAGGTCGCGGGCTCGCGCCACGATGCCGACCGGGGGCCGCCGGGGTAACCAGTCCCCGTGCCACCCCCGCCAGTGTCGGCTGTGGTCCTGCCCTTCACACAGGCGACCGCCCCTCTCTTGACGTTTGGAGTCGTATGTTGTTTTGTCTGCGGCCCGTTGCTGCGACGGAGAACGGAGGAAAGAGGAGGAGGAGGAGAAGGCGGAGAGGCGGTGAGCAAAGGCGTGGTGGCCTTTAGCTTTGCACAGCTCGAGGGTGCGGAGCGGGATTGCCGGAAGCAGGCGTGTGTGTGGGTGAGCAGCCTTGACAGCTGTGAGCCTGTGCCCCACTGCCTTGGCAGCCCGCCTGTCCCAGCCGGCCGGCTGGCCTGCCTGCGCCGCGCCTCTCTCCCCCCCTCCCCCTCCCCACTCTGTCCTCCTCGTCACTGCACGATGGCGATAGAGAGAAAAAGGGCTCGCGCCCGGGAGGGAGCTCGCCGCGGCCGTTGTTCGTCGTTGGGCGTTTCCGGGGGGGTTTTGCCATGTGAAAAGCCAAAGTAACAATAACCGGAGAGGTCGAGAGAGAAGTGAGATGAAGAAGGCAGGCAGGCAGGAAGGAAAGACCGCAGCGGAAGAGCGGCGGCGGCGGCAGCGCTCCCCGCTCGAGAAAGCTGCTATCGTCTCCCTCCTCCTCCTTCTTCTTCTTCATCCTCCATGTCCTCCTCCTCCTAATGCTGTTCATATGACGACGACGACGACCACGCTAGTGTGCGTTGTTGCTTCTACCTGGTTGATCCTGCCAGTAGTCATATGCTTGTGTCAAAGATTAAGCCATGCATGTGTAAGTACAGGCCGATTTACGGCGAAACCGCGGACGGCTCATTAAATCAGATAGAACTCATTGGATCTCTGCTGAACCGCAATACTTGGATAACTGTGGAATTTTCAGAGGGATATTTGTCATTATCTTAACATCTTTGTGAAAAATAGTTCAAATAAATATCATAATAATTTTGGCTTCAAAGAATGATGTTGAAAAGTTGCTTAAAACGACATTCATTTTGATATTTCATTTGATCACTTTCTATGAGGTCATATATATATATATATATATATATATATATATATATATATATATATATATATATATATATATATATATATATATATATATATATATATATATATAATCAAAAATCCAAAAGCATCGTAACTATTATTTTATTTGCCAATTCCACGTTTCATAATTGATAATGATTGATGATAAGTCAGAGAATTACATCAAATGCATCATTTCAAACTCAGTAATTACAGATTTTTCATCCAGCCACATTTTCTTCTCCATAGGGTCTTCGAAAATAAGTGACTATCGCATTTTTTTTTCTTATAATTTGTATCATATGGCACGGATCAAGTCAATTTGATCTTGTATTTTAGACGGAAGAAAATGAACTAATGCTTACTGATTCACTATTTCATCGTTTTTCTTATGTGTATACGTACCATATTCTCTTGTGAGGAATCAGATCCGTACCTGACTCAAAAATTATGAAATAGTGAATCAGTAAGCATTAATTCCTTTTCTTCCGTCTAAAATACACACATTGACTTGATCCGTAGCATACAATACAAATTAAAAGAAGAAATGCGACAGTCACTTATTTTCAAAGATACTATAGGCAAGAAAATGAGGCTGAATGAAAAATACATTGTTATTGAGTCTCGAAAGACGTATTTGACCTAATATGGGAGATCGCCAACTTCGGGGCAACTTCGGCAGGATTGAACTCGCCTCCGGTTGCCCATTCCGAGCGATCTCCTTGCTTGTTGCCTTTGACGATGACGAAGCGAAAAGTGGGACGCAGAGAGTAACGTCAGCCGAAAATGCGTTGGATATTATTCATTTGTGCAGAGAGGATTTACCAAGTGTAATTTGCGCGGAAATGGTGGGACTCGACATCTCATTAGATATCGAGTGAAACATGGATAACATCCGGGTATGACGTACGCAAAGTTGGTTTAAAGTGTAGGAAAGTTGAATTTCGATTGATTAATTAAACGATTAATGTATGGCTCTTATGATGGCCTTTGGGATGGTGACACTGTCAGTGTCATACGAATGCTTTTAGGATGAATCTGTGAGAGTCGGACCGAGTCTGACAACATCAAATTATTCTTATCAAAGGCAGTAAGTACAGTGACTCTGCCTGTGCATAAATTTTCGTAAATACATTTATCCTCTTAATTAATGAAGTTTACATCCTCGTGACTTGTCATTATTTACTGTTGAAGGTGAAAGGAGAAATCAGATTGAAAACACAAACCAAATCTTCAGAAAAGTTTTATTTGTCATGCTGGCAAACGGAAGTCGCTGCTGAATCAACCTGGTAATAGATCGAAAATCGTTTATTTTTTTTAAATAATCGTTTTATTAGAATGTGATTGTATGCAGACTAATAAAAGGGGATATTTAATGACAGTAAATATTATAGACAAGAAACCGTCAATGAATTAAGTTTTAAAATATTCATATTAGCAGTATATGAAAAAGTACTTTCTTACCATGATGACGGTGATGTCCTCCATGATGGCCTCCGTGGTGACCCCCGTGGTGACCTCCGTGGTGACCTCCGCCGAAGCAGCAAGGCAAGGTCTTGGCGGCGGCGAAGGCAAAGGCGAGAGCCAGCAGGAGAAGCAGGGCGAGGAACCGCATCTGCAGCAGACGCGGAAGCAGTCAGGGCGGGGCGATGAGGCCGAGGGACGTGTGGCGAGCCGAGCGGCCGTTCGGGAGGAGGGGGAGGGGGAGGAGGGCGGCGCCGTTGGGGGCGCACCGGGGATCAGGCCTCATTGGGGCATATTTTATGACAAAAATGATATATATATACACATACACACACAAATATATATTTGTGTGTGTGTATACATAGTGTGTGTGTGTATGTGTGTATACATAGTGTGTGTGTATACATAGTGTGTGTGTGTGTATGTGTGTATACATAGTGTGTATGTGTGTATACATAGTGTGTGTGAGTATACATAGTGTGTATGTGTGTATACATAGTGTGTATGTGTGTATACATAGTGTGTGTGTGTATGTGTGTATACATAGTGTGTGTGTGTGTATTTGTGTATACATAGTGTGTGAGTGTGTATACATAGTGTGTGTATATGTGTATACATAGTGTGTGTGTGTGTGTATGTGTGTATACATAGTGTGTGTGTGTGTGTATGTGCATATACATAGTGTGTGTGTGTGTATGTGTGTATACATAGTGTGTGTGTATGTGTGTATACATAGTGTGTGTGTGTATGTGTGTAGACATAATATATATATATACATATATATATATATATATATATATATATATATATATATATATATATATATATATAAATGCACATAAATATTGCAAATGAGCATAGATGCGTGTATGTGTGTATGAATGTATGTATATTATATACTGTACATGTATATATACAGTAACAATAATAGTAGTTGTAGTAGTAATGATAAGAACAATAATCGAAGTAATAATTAGTATTAATGAAAATACTATTGACTAAATCATTAATAGATTAATTAATTAGAAACAAAAAATGCTTCCCGAAAAGGCCAAGCTCCTCAGGGTCCTTCTCCCTCGACGCTCCCTTCAGATGCGGTTCCTCGCCCTCGTCCTCCTCCTGGCTCTCGCCGTCGCCTTCGTCGGCGCCAAGTCCTTGGCCTGCTGTGGCGGCGGAGGTCACCACGGCGGTCACGGAGGAGGCAACGGAGGTCACCATGGAGGTCATGGCGGAGACAAAGCCAGTTATGGACAAGCACAATATATGAAAATCACTCCCTTATAGCTTCCGGAATGACCCCATGACCCCGCATTGTCCCTTTTGTTGACCTCGTTGGCGCCGGCGGAGGCAAAGGCGAGAGGAAGCAGGAGAAGCGGGGCGGAGAACCGTATCTGCAGCAGACGCCGGTGTATAAGAATCATTATTATCACTACCATTATCCAATCACGACGATGGAAACATATTGATAACTTTAGTTGCGTCGTTTAGGGGATCCCGATGCTGCTCGCGTGTCTTATCTGCCTGAGATTGACTCGCATGATAAGCAGGAACCATCAAGGTCACCCCAGACAAGATAAGGATCAAAGGTCATGCTTCCCGGGGACAGAAGAGGCAGGGACAGAGGCACATATAAGCCCTTACGCCGTCGGGATTCGGCAGTCCGGTCCCTCACGGCGACCACGGTAAGAGGCAAGGGACCGAAGCGCCGTTCAGAACAACACAGATTATAATCGGAAGCTTCCATTTTCCAGTGTTCTTGGTTCGGCATCTGTACCTAGGCCTTGTTCCTTTGGCGTGATCAGTTTTACACAAGAGCTTCTGGTCTCCTGCAGATGCGGTTCCTCGCCCTCGTCCTCCTCCTGGCTCTCGCCGTCGCCTTCGTCGGCGCCAAGTCCCTGGCCTGCTGTGGCGGCGGAGGTCACCATGGGGGTCATGGAGGAGGAGGTCATGGTGGCGGAGGCATCGGCGGAGGCTTCGGAGGCGGTGGAGGACTGGGAGGTAAGTAGCCTATATGCAGGAAGAGCATTCATGGACATCCTTACTCAGGCAAGGAAATCGTTGACTGTTGTGAGTGCACTGAGGGCAGGAGATCATTTCCT
>NC_091576.1:3098979-3104771 GCF_042767895.1 Penaeus vannamei
ATTTCAAACTCAATAATAATAGATTTTCATCCAGCCACATTTTCTTCTCTATAGGGTCTTCGAAAATAAGTGACTATCGCATTTTTCGTCTATTTGTATTACATGGCACGGATCAAGTCAATGTGATCTTGTATTTTAGAAAATGAACTAATGCTTACTGATTCACTATTTCATCGTTTTTCTTATGTGTATACGAACCATATTCTCTTGTGAGGAATCAGATCCGTACCTGACTCAAAAATTATGAAATAGTGAATCAGTAAGCATTAGTTCATTTTCTTCCGTCCAAAATACCCACATTGACTTGATCCGTAGCATAAAATACAAATCAAGAAGGAAAAATCCGACAGCCACTTGTTTTCAAAGATACTATAGAGAAGGAAATGAGACTGAATGAAAAATCCATTGTTATCGAGTCTCGAAAGACGTATTTGACCTAATATGGGAGATCGCCAACTTCGGGGCAACTTGGGCAGGATTGAACTCGCCTCCGGTTGCCCATTCCGAGCGATCTCCTTGCTTGTTGCCTTTGACGATGACGAAGCGAAAAGTGGGACGCAGAGAGTAACGTCAGCCGAAAATGCGTTAAATATTATTCATTTGTGCAGAGAGGATTTACCGAGTGTAATTTGCGCGGAAATGGTGGGACTCGACATCTCATTAGATATCGAGTGAAATATGGATAACATCCGGGTATGACGTACGCAAAGTTGGTTTAAAGTGTAGGAAAGTTGAATTTCGATTGATTAATTAAACGATTAATGTATGGCTCTTATGACGGCCTTTGGGATGGCAACACTGTCAGCGTCATACGAATGCTTTTAGGATAAATCTGTGACAGTAGGACCGAGTCTGACATCAAATTATTCTTATCAAAGACAATGAGTACAGTGACTCTGCCTGTGCATAAATTTTCGTATATACATTTATCCTTTTTAATAAAGTTTACATCCTCGTGACTTGTCATTATACACTGTTGAAGGTGAAAGGAGAAATCAGATTGAAAACACAAACCAAATCTCCAGAAAAGTTTTATTTGTCATGCTGGCAAACGGAAGTCGCTGCTGAATCAACCTGGTAATAGATCGAAAATAGTTTAGGTATTCTTTAAATAATCGTTTTATTAGAGTGTGATTGTATGCAGACTATAAAAGGGGATGTTTGGTGACAGTAAATATTATAGACAAGAAACCGTCAATGTATTAAATTTTAAAATATTCATATAAACAGTCTATGAAAAAGTACTTTCTTACCATGATGACCGTGATGCCCTCCATGATGGCCTCCGTGGTGACCCCCGTGGTGACCTCCGTGGTGACCTCCGTGGTGACCACCGTGGTGACCCCCATGGTGACCACCCTGGTGACCCCCATGGTGACCCCCGTGGTGACCTCCGTGGTGACCTCCGCCGAAGCAGCAAGGCAAGGTCTTGGCGGCGGCGAAGGCAAAGGCGAGAGCCAGCAGGAGAAGCAGGGCGAGGAACCGCATCTGCAGCAGACGCGGAAGCAGTCAGGGCGGGGTGCACATTTTTGTGACAAAAATAATACACACACACACACACACACACACACACACACAGATATATATATATATATATATATATATATATATATATATATATATATATATATATATATATATATATATATATATATATATATATATATGTGTGTGTGTGTGTGTATGTATCCGCATAAACATTGCAAATGCGCATAGATGCATGTATGTATGTGTGTATGAATGTAAGTATATTATATAGTGTACAGATACACACACACACACACACACACACACACACACACACACACAGTTTCCTTACTTTGAGTTCCGAAGACAGGGAGCTGCACACCTGATCCCCAGGACCTCATCAATGCTCTTATAAGCCGCTGCTCTGCCTCCTCAAGGCACCCTGTCCCCCTCAAGGCAAAAGGGACATACGGACGTGACCTTGTCCGAAGGCTGAAATTCCCGAAAAGTGATGAAATCTTTGTTCTTGGATTCCTCGCGGATGCCAAAGCAACGGGACGGCCGCCAGCAGATTTGTTTGTTTCAGGATCAGCTGTTTGTTTAATCCAGGAGCTCGATGACGAAGTCGAAGCCAAGGCCTTGCAGCGGGTCGGGAACTGACGTCTCTGATTGGGTTTGCACACATGATTAGCATTATCCTTCAAGGTTCGGTCGATGGGTTAGGCGTCATCCCAAGCAGGATAAAGGTCAGGGGTCAAGATTTCAAGGGGGGAGGGGAGGACAGAAGGAGTAGGGGCGCAAAGGGAACATATAAGCCCTTCGGTCCTCAAGATTCGGCAGTCCAGGAGCTCACGAAGACCACGGTAAGAAGCCTGGGAAATCTGAGACCCATTGCCATGTGTCAGCTGTGGCGTTGGAGTCATCTGCCTTTGTTTTGTTGTACATTTTGCCTTTCAGTCAGTTCCGCTCGCGCGCTGATGTGCGTGATTTAATTAACATCGAAATTCAATTTACCTCATCTAAGAAAAAATGCTGAGCTAACATGTAAAACGACAGGCATCGGGAAGTTTCATCTTCATAACTGCTTTTACGTTCGACGATGACATAATGACATTATATCAGTGATATAGTAATTGAGAATAGTACTAGAATAGATAATAATGATGGTAATGATGAGAACAGTAGCATTTATGGTACTATTAGTAACATTTATAGCAGTTAAAGTAGTGGCAGTAATCATAATAATAATAATAACAGTATCAATAGTAGTAGTAGTAATAATAGTAAGAACGATAATCGAAGTAATAATCAGTAATAATGAAAATGGTTTTGACTAAATTCTTAATAAATGAATTAATTAATAAAAAAAAAATGCTTCCCGAAAAGGCCAAGCTCCTCAGGGTCCTTCTCCCTCGACGCTCCCTTCAGATGCGGTTCCTCGCCCTCGTCCTCCTCCTGGCTCTCGCCGTCGCCTTCGTCGGCGCCAAGTCCTTGGCCTGCTGTGGCGGCGGAGGTCACCACGGCGGTCACGGAGGAGTCAACGGAGGTCACCATGGAGGTCATGGCGGTGGAGGCTTCGGCGGAGGCTTCGGAGGCGGTGAAGGACTGGGAGGTGAGTACTCCGAGGGAGATGGCGTGTGGAAGACTCCCTGACGGCCCGCTTCATCCGGCGGAAGCACTCCCTCATTTCTCCTCCTCATAGCGGTTCCTCTGGCGCTGGCCTGCAGCCTTCTTCTCTGGCTTGCATTTGCAATATTTTTGCAATCATCGGCATTGGTTATGATTGACATGTATGGAGTGGAATTTCCTTCTACGTGTTAGTGTACCTGATTTACACACACACACACACACACACACACACACACACACACACACACACACACACACATATATATATATATATATATATATATATATATATATATATATATATATATATATATATATATGTGTGTACATATATACATATATATATATATATATATATATATATATATATATATATATATATATATATATATATATATATATATGTGTGTGTGTGTGTGTGTGTGTGTGTGTGTGTGTGTGTGTGTGTGTGTGTACTCGCACGTCTTTGTTTGATTTGATTATTGTGTCCGTTAGAGAGAGGAAAAGGTCTTGCATAACCCGCAAAGACCACATGCAGACTGCACGCTGAAAATCATATTTATTTATTATTTTTTCCCCAAAACGCATTATTATATAAAGGGAAAAAACTATCTAACGAACTGAAATGAAAACATCTAATGAAACACTAAAATGCACATTTGTAGTGAAAATAAATATATATTCGCAGAAATTCTCATCTTCACGCTGCATTGTTGAAAATATTTTACATTTTACGAGAAATTGACATTTTTTTCAGGCGGAGGAGGCTTTGGCGGAGGCTTCGGAGGCTGTGAGTAGAGTAGGAAACCATTAGTTGTAATCATTACGGTTCTTATTATCAATATAATCAATTATGCCATTATGGTTGATAGTGATATTATCATCTATTCTTGCTGTTGTTGTTATTCCTAGTAATGGAATGTCTCTTTTGTTTATGTTTTCTCTGTTGTCGTTAATCCATGATCACAGCTCGTTTTTTCAGGAAACTTCAGAGGAAACAGTGACGAGGAACACGTGACCAACATGTCGTGCTTGCAGTGGTTTTCCTGAATTTTCCCTCTAATGGTCTTTCTCCGATTTATATATATATATATATATATATATATATATATATATATATATATATATATATATATATATATATATATATATATCACTTCAAATAAATCAAATAAACTCATGTGTTTTTTTTTATCTTATTTGATATTGCACCATGAAAGTGGAATTTGGAATTCAATTAATCCGAACAACGGTTGATCAACAATTGGGGAAGATGCACGTCAACAATGCACTCGTTGCCAGATGTACGGAAATAAAGTAATAATTGCCACAAGCACCACAATAATTCAGATGATTTTCTTAAAAAATGAACACCATTTTTCGTGAATTACATTGTGCTATTAACAACGTCGCCACGTCGCGACAGGAGCCCCGCCCAGTACGAGAGGAACGGTGGGGTGGGGGGCGAGTGGTGGTTCGGTGACCCCCTCCATTACCCCCCCCCCCCGAGGCAACCCACATCACGACCGCCCCGCCGGGAGCAGTCCCCCCTAGCGTCCGCCAGGCTCCCGCTCCTGCCGGACGGATGGAAGGCCCTGTCTCTGGTCGTGTTGGTTGCGGGCCTGCGCCGCCAACTATAGGGAGAGGCGGTTGGGTGCGGGGCCGCGGGTAGCGGGGCGGGCTGCCGGGCGGGGCTGGGAGCGCGGGCCGCCGGAGCCGAGCTCCGCCCTTGGCCTGCTGTGTGGCGGGGGCGGCGGCCGCGCGTCTCCCACTCGGTCCGTTCCCCCCGTGCCGCCGCCTGGCCTGAGCGGGCGGGCGGCGCGGCGGCCTGCCCAGCGAGGCCGTTCAGCCTAGGGGGGTGGAGAGGAGATTGTGGGCCTGGGGGCTGCGGTGGCGGCGGCGCCTCCTGGGTTGGCCTGCCAGCCACATCTTCCTTGGCTGGCCAGGGGACGGCTTTTCCCTCCCCCTTTGCCCCCCCCCCCCCCCCCCCGCGCCCTCTCGGGCCGAGGGCGGCAGGCCCTGGCCTGGCCTGGTCCGCCTGCCTCGTCTTCCTTAGAACAGGGGTTGGCTCGGGCTTACCCCCATCGGCCCCTGGCGCCCTCTCGGGCCGAGGGCGGTGGCGTGGGATTCGGGCGTGGCCCTGCCGCACCCCCGACGGGGCCTTGCCCCGGCCGGACGGGCAAGGGCGGGCCCTGGGCGCGGTCGTGGTGGCTGAGGGCCTGCGCCGACAACGACAGGGGGACTGCCTCGGCTGCGGGCGGCCGGGGGCGACCCCCTCGAGCCCGCTGCTGCTGCGGCCACCGTCGGGGCCGGCCTGCCCTCCCGCACCGGCGGTACAGGGCCCGCCCGCCCCCGGTTTGGCGGCTTGGGCTTCCTTTCCCCTTTCCCCTTCGTCCCCCGCGCCCTCTTAGGCCGAGGGCGGCGGGCCGGTGGCTGGACCTGCCTGTCAGTCTGCCTCGTCTTCCTCGGGCAGGGGCTGGCTCGGGCTTTCCCCCCTTCGGCCCCCTGCGCCCTCGCGGGCCGTGGGCAGCGGTGTAGGGGATGGGCGCGGCCCTACCGGGATTGCCCCCCGAAGGGACCGTTTTTCCCTGGCGGGCGGCCGAGGGAGGGCCCTGGGCGCGGTCGTGGTGGCTGAGGGCCTGCGCCGACAACTATAGGGGGGGCCACCTTCGGCTGCGGGGGGGGGGGGCGAGCCC
>NC_091576.1:3105271-3133581 GCF_042767895.1 Penaeus vannamei
CCCGTTTTGTCTATTATATATATATATATATATATATATATATATATATATATATATATATATATATATATTTATATATTTATATGCAAAGATAACGAAATATCATTCTTCCTTTACCGTTAAATGCCCTCTCTTTGATAACTATTATATGTGTGCATTTATGTCCATGAAACTTTCATCTTTTATTGAGAATCAGATTTCAGTACTGCAAATCCAGTCATATTGTTGGCCTTACCTCTAGTAGAAATATCTTGTAGGGGGAAAAAAAAAATGAAAACTCTGCAGTGAAGATTTGATGACCTCATAGAAAGTGATCAAATGAAATATCAAAATGAATGTCGTTTTAAGCAATTTTTCAAAATCATCCTTTTCAGGGTCATGGGAATAACTGCGGCGGATCGCTAGTCAGCATCGTTTAAGGTTACTTTGGCTTTTCACATGGCAAAACCCCCCCCGGAAAAGCCCGACGACTCTCGCCCCGCTCTCCCGCTGCTGCGGCCAGAAGCCACACCAGGAAGGAATGGGGACGAAGGAGGGGGGGCATTTCAAATAAAGGGGGGGCCGCACTTTTTTCGATGGCTGGTTGTTGGGGGTCGTTTCTCTCTCGACTCAGGCTGCGCCGCACACAGGGGAGGGAGACGACAGCGTCGCCGGACCAGAACAACGGCCGCGGCGAGCTCCCTCCCGGGCGCGAGCCCTTTTTCTCTCTATCGCCATCGTGGTCGTGCAGCGACGAGGAGGACAGAGGGGGGAGAGGGGCGCAGCGCAGGCAGGCCAGCCGGCCGGCCGGGACAGGCGGGTTGCCAAGGCAGTGGGGCACAGGCTCACAGCTGTCAAGGCTGCTCACCCACACACACGCCTGCTTCCGGCAATCCCGCTTGAGCTGTGCAAAGCTAAAGGCCACCACGCCTTTGCTCACCGCCTCTCCGCCTTCTCCTCCTCCTCCTCTTTCCTCCGCTCTCCGTCGCAGCAACGGGCCGCAGACAAATCTACATACGACTCCAACCCCCCCAAAGAACACCACACGCAATGGGGCCCTGGCCGCAACTCGCGCTGCAAGGCTCGGCTCCGGAGGCAAGCAAGCAAGCAAGTAAGCAAGCACAAACGGGAGCCGGCAGGAGGCGAGCTATCCAAGCCTGTGGCAAGGGGGAGGGGAGGTACTCTCGCTGGCCCAGTCTCCTTTTCAACCTGCCTCACCCGTGGGCTCCGCAGGAGGAGGGGCGTGGGATTGCCAGGGGTTTCTTCCTTTCTCGCCGCAAGGGTGTGCACACCCGGGATCTAACTCCGCGCTACCGGCGAAACGTGGCTGAGGGGAGAAGAACCGCAAGGGGCTCAGCCGTCGCGAGGGGAAGGCCGCAAAAGGGGGGCGGCACTCGGAAACCATTCCGAACGTCAAGAGAGGGGCGGTCGCCTGTGTGAGGGGCAGGACCACAGCCGACACTGGCGGGGGTGGCACGGGGACTGGTTACACCGGCGGCCCCCGGTCGGCATCGTGGCGCGAGCCCGCGACCTTTGCTGTGCCAGGTTCGGGGGGGAGGGAAATTCGAGGAAGGGACCGACGCCCGAGCTTACCAAGAGCACAGGACGGCGCCCAAACCCCCAAAAGACACCACACACCCCCGGACGTAAGAACAGGGAGAAAAGAGCAGAGCAGCAAGGGACAGAAGGGGAAAGGAGCAGGGAGAGCGCCGCAACGGTGAAGGAGGAAAGAGATGCGGCCATGGGTGTCCCCCTACAGTTGTCGGCGCGGTCCCTCAGCCAACACGACCGCAAACAGGGGCCCCTCCTGCGCCACGCCCAGGGAGAGGACGCTCTCCGCACGCCCCACCACCCACGCCTCGGTAAGCGCCTCACTTTCTCGCGGGTGGAGGGCGGGGAGCAACGGGCCCCCAACCGCCAACCCCACTGCACCGCCTCTTGCCCCCGCCCGCCACGCTCGCCGGCCGGCCCCGAGGGCGGCCTGCTCCAGCTGGCTCCGGCCCCGAGGGGGACCCGCGCCCGCCTCGCCGCGTTCCAGCCCAGCCCAGCACGCTCGGCAGGGGTGGGGAGAGGGACGCGCGTTGGCGGGCCAGGGCAGCGGGGACCGCCGCGGCCACGGCTTGCCGCCTCCGCCGCCGCCGCCCACTGACACCCAAATGAAGGTGGACCAGCCTGTAGTTGTCGGCGCGGGCTTACTCAGCTCACACGACCGCGGGGCAGGGGCCGCTCGGCCCCGGGGGCCAGGGAAGGCAGCCCCTCCGACGGCCCCGGCAGCCAGGACCCCCCCAAAGCCTGCCCCGCTTTCGGGGACGGGAGCCGGAGAGGCAGGGGCTTCCTCGCGGCGGCGGGGGCCACGCCCGCCGCCACCGCTTCCGCCCCCGGCCAGAGAGGGCGCAGGGGGCAGGAGAGCCCAAGCCGCCCGCCCAGGGGGTGAGGCCCAACCAGCAGGGGGCTCCGCACCGCCCGGCCCCGACGGCGAGCTCGACGCGGGGCTCGCCGCCTGCCCGCAGCCGAAGGTGGCCCCCCTTATAGTTGTCGGCGCCCAGGGTCCTCGCTCGGCCGCTCGCCAGGGAAAAACGGCGCCTTCGGGAGACAATCCCGGCAGGGCCGCGCCCGTCCCCTACACCGCCACCCACGGCCCGCGAGGGCGCAGGGGGCCGAAGGGGGAAAGGCCGAGCCAGCCCCTGCCCGAGGAAGACGAGGCAGACTGACAGGCAGGTCCAGCCACAGGCCGGCCGCCCTCGGCCCGAGAGGGCGCGGGGGACGAAGGGGAAAGGGGAAAGGAAGCCCAAGCCGCCAAACCGGGGGCGGGCGGGCCCTGTACCGCCGGTGCGGGCGGGCCCCGACGGCGGCCGCAGAATTTCTCCCGTTTTGTCTAATATATAAGGAAATTTCATTCTTCATTTTCCGTTCAAATGCGCTCTCTTTGATAACTATTATATGTGTGCATTTATGTCCAGCCAACACGACCGCAAACAGGGGCCCCTCCTGCGCCACGCCCAGGGAGAGGACGCCCAACCAGCTGGAGGCCCCCGCACCGCCCGCGCAAGGCCCCCGCCCGGCCCCGACGGCGAGCTCGACGCGGGGCTCGCCGCCCGCACGCCCGCAGCCGAAGGTGGCCCCCCCTATAGTTGTCGGCGCAGGCCCTCAGCCACCACGACCGCGCCCAGGGCCCGCCCTCGGCCGCCCGCCAGGGAAGAACGGCCCCTTCGGGTAGGCGATCCCGGCAGGGCCACGCCCGTCCCTTACGCCGCCGCCCACGGCCCGCGAGGGCGCAGGGGGCCGAAGGGAGAAAGCCCGAGCCAGCCCCTGCCCGAGGAAGACGAGGCAGACGGGGCAGACTGACAGGCAGGTCCAGCCACCGGCCCGAAGGGGAAAGGAAGCCCAAGCCTCCAAACCGGGGACGGGGCGGGCCCTGCACCTCCGGCGCGGGCGGGCGGGCCGGCCGGCCCCGACGGCGGCCGCAGCAGCAGCAGCGGGCTCGAGGCGGGGGTCGCCCCCCGCCGCCCGCAGCTAAGGCAGTCCCCCTGTCGTTGTCGGCGCAGGCCCTCAGCCACACACGACCGCGCCCAGGGCCCGCCCTTGCACGTCCGGCCGGCCGGGTCAACGCCCCGTCGGGGGTGCGGCAGAGCCAACCCCTGTTCTAAGGAAGACGAGGCAGGCAGGCCAGGCCAGTCAGGCCAGGGCCCGCCGCCCTCGGCCAGTGAGGGCGCGGGGGGGCCGAAGGGGCAGAGAAAAGCCCAAGCCGTCCCCTGGCCAGCCAAGGAAGACGTGGCTGAACGGCCTCGCTGGGCAGGCCGCCCGCCCGCTCGCTCGCTCAGGCCAGGCGGCGGCACGGGGGAATGGACCGAGTGGGAGACGCGCGGCCGCCGCCACACAGCAGGCCAAGCCCGGTGCTCGGCTCCGGCGGCCCGCGCTCCCAGCCCCGCTCCGCCACCCGCGAACCCCGCACCCAACCGCCTCTCCCTATAGTTGGCGGCGCAGGCCCGCAGGCAACACGACCAGAGACAGGGCCTTCCATCCGTCCGGCAGGAGCGGGAGCCTGGCGGGCGCTTGGGGGGTACCGCCCGACAGCCCGCCAACCCCGCTCGCTCGCTCAGGCCAGGCGGCGGCACGGCGGAAAGGACCGAGTAGGAGACGCGCGGCCGCCGCCACACAGCAGGCCAAGGGCCGCGCTCGGCTCCTGCGGCCCGCGCTCCCAGCCCCGCTCCGCCACCCGCGAACCCCGCACCCAACCGCCTCTCCCTATAGTTGGCGGCGCAGGCCCGCAGCCAACACGACCAGAGACAGGGCCTTCCATCCGTCCGACAGGAGCGGGAGCCTGGCGGGCGCTTTGGGGGGATCGCCCGCCAACCCGCCAACCCCGCTCGCTCGCTCAGGCCAGGCGGCGGCACGGGGATAAGGACCGAGTGGGAGACGCGCGGCCGCCGCCACACAGCAGGCCAAGGGCGGCGCTCGGCTCCGGCGGCCCGCGCTCCCAGCCCCGCCCGGCAGCCCGCCCCGCCACCCGCGACCCCCGCACCCACCCGCCTCTCCCTATAGTTGGCGGCGCAGGCCCGCAGCCAACACGACCAGAGACAGGGCCTTCCATCCGTCCGGCAGGAGCGGGAGCCTGGCGGACGCTAGAGGGGACCGCCCCCGGCGGGGCGGTCGTGATGTGGGTTGCCTGGGGGGTGGGGGGGATAATGGAGGGGGCACCGAACCACCACTCGCCCCCCACCCAAACGTTCCTCTTGTAATGGGCGGGGCTCCTGTCGCGACGTGGCGACGTTGTTAATAGCACAATGTAATTCACGAAAAATGGTGTTCATTTTTTAAGAAAATCATCTAAATTATTGTGGTGCTTGTGGCAATTATTACTTTATTTCCGTACATCTGGCAACGAGTGCATTGTTGACGTGCATCTTCCCCAATTGTTGATCAACCGTTGTTCGGATTAATTTAATTCCAGATTCCACTTTCATGGTGCAATATGAAATAAGATTAAAAACACATGAGTTTATTTGATTTATTTGAAGTGATATATATATATATATATATATATATATATATATATATATATATATATATATATATATATATATATATAAAATCGGAGAAAGACCATTAGAGGGAAAATTCAGGAAAACCACTGCAAGCACGACATGTTGGTCACGTGTTCCACGTCACTGTTTCCTCTGAAGTTTCCTGAAAAAACGAGCTGTGATCATGGATTAACGACAACAGAGAAAACATAAACAAAAGTGACATTCCATTACTAGGAATAACAACAACAGCAAGAATAGATAATAATATCACTATCAACCATAATGGCATAATTGATTATATTGATAATAACAACCGTAATGATTACAACTAATGGTTTCCTACTCTACTCACAGCCTCCGAAGCCTCCGCCAAAGCCTCCTCCGCCTGAAAATATGTCAATTTCTCGTAAAATGTAAAATATTTTCAACAATGCAGCGTGAAGATGAGAATTTCTGCGAATATATATTTATTTTCATTATTACAAATGTGTATTTTAGTGTTTCATTAGATGTTTTCATTTTAGTTCGTTAGATAGTTTTTTTCCTTTATATAATAATGCGTTTTGGGGAAAAGATAATAAATGAATATGATTTTCAGCGTGCAGTCTGCATGTGGTCTTTGCGGGTTATGCAAGACTTTTTCCTCTCTCTAACGGACACAATAATCAAATCAAACAAAGACGTGCGAGTACACACACACACACACACACACACACACACACACACACACACACACACACACACACACATATATATATATATATATATATATATTTATATATCTATATCTATATCTATATCTATATCTATATCTATATATATACACACACACACACACACACACACACACACACACACACACACATATATATATATATATATATATATATATATATATATATATATATGTATATATATATATATATATATATATATATATATATATATATATATATATATATATATATATATATATATATATATATATATATATATATATATATATATATATATATATATATATATATATATATATATATATATATGTGTGTGTGTGTGTGTGTGTGTGTGTGTGTGTGTGTGTGTGTGTGTGTGTGTGTAAATCAGGTAAACTAACACGTAGAAGGAAATTCCACTCCATACATGTCAATCATAACCAATGCCGATGATTGCAAAAATATTGCAAATGCAAGCCAGAGAAGAAGGCTGCAGGCCAGCGCCAGAGGAACCGCTATGAGGAGGAGAAAGGAGGGAGTGGTTCCGCCGCCTGAAGCAGGAGTTCAAGGAGTCTTCCACACGCCATCTCCCTCGGAGTACTCACCTCCCAGTCCTCCACCGCCTCCGAAGCCTCCGCCGAAGCCTCCACCGCCATGACCTCCATGGCGACCTCCGTTGCCTCCTCCGTGACCCCCATGGTGACCTCCGCCGCCACAGCAGGCCAAGGACTTGGCGCCGACGAAGGCGACGGCGAGAGCCAGGAGGAGGACGAGGGCGAGGAACCGCATCTGAAGGGAGCGTCGAGGGAGAAGGACCCTGAGGAGCTTGGCCTTTTCGGGAAGCATTTTTTGTTTCTAATTAATTGATCTATGAATGATTTAGTCAATAGTATTTTCATTATTACTAATTATTACTTCGATTATTGTTCTTATCATTACTACTACAACTATTATTATTGTTACTGTCATTATTATTATTATTGTTATTATTATTATTATTATTATTACTACTATCACTACTATAACTGCTATAATTGTTACCGTTAGTACCATAACTGCTACTGTTCTCATCATCACCATCATTATTATCATCTATTTCAGAACTATTACCAATTACTATAATTCTGACATAAAGTCATTATGTCATCGTCGAACGTAAAAGCAGTTATGAAGACGAAACTTCCCGATGCCTTTCGTTTTACATGTTAGATGATTTTTTCTTAGATGATGTAAATTGAATTTC
Organism: Penaeus vannamei; assembly: GCF_042767895.1. Classification (NCBI taxonomy): domain Eukaryota; kingdom Metazoa; phylum Arthropoda; class Malacostraca; order Decapoda; family Penaeidae; genus Penaeus; species Penaeus vannamei. The sequence goes on from NC_091576.1 coordinate 3,112,237, forward strand.
GATGTTAATCAAATCACGCACATCAGCGCGCGAGCGGAATTGACTGAAAAGCAAAATGTACAACAAAACAAAGGCAGATGACTCCAACGCCACAGCTGACACATGGCAATGGGTCTCAGATTCCCCAGGCTTCTTACCGTGGTCTTCGTGAGCTCCTGGACTGCCGAATCTTGAGGACCGAAGGGCTTATATGTTCCCTTTGCGCCCCTACTCCTTCTGCTCCCCTCCCCCCCTTGAAATCTTGACCCCTGACCTTTATCCTGCTTGGGATGACGCCTAACCCATCGACCGAACCTTGAAGGATAATGCTAATCATGTGTGCAAACCCAATCAGAGACGTCCGTTCCCGACCCGTTGCAAGGTCTTGGCTTCGACTTCGTCATCGAGCTCCTGGATTAAAGAAACAGCTGATCTTGAAGTAAACAAATCTGCTGGCGGCCGTCCCGTTGCTTTGGCATCCGCGAGGAATCCCAGAACAAAGATTTCATCCCTTTTCGGGAATTTCAGCCTTCGGACAAGGTCACGTCCGTATGTCCCTTTTGCCTTGAGGAGGACAGGGTGCCTTGAGGAGGCAGAGCAGCGGCTTATAAGAGCATTGATGAGGTCCTGGGGATCAGGTGTGCAGCTCCCTGTCTTCGGAACTCAAAGTAAGGAAACTGTGTGTGTGTGTATAAGAATATATATATATATATATATATATATATATATATATATATATATATATATATATATATATATATATATATATATATATACATGTACAGTATATAATATACATACATTCATACACACATACACGCATCTATGCTCATTTGTAATATTTATGTGCATTTATATATATATATATATATATATATATATATATATATATATATATATATATATATATATATATATATATATATATATATATATATATATATATATATATATATATATATATATATATATATATATATTATGTCTACACACATACACACACACACACTATGTATACACACATACACACACACACACTATGTATACACACATACACACACACACTATGTATACGCACATACACACACACACACTATGTATACACACATACACACACACACACTATGTATACACACATACACACACTATGTATACACACTCACACACTATGTATACACAAATACACACACACACACAATATGTATACACACATACACACACACACTATGTATACACACATACACACACACACTATGTATACACACATACACACACACACACACTATGTATACACACATACACACTATGTATACACACACACACACTATGTATACACACATACACACTATGTATACACACATTCACACACACACTATGTATACACACATACACACACTATGTATACACACATACACACACACACTATGTATACACACACACATATATTTGTGTGTGTATGTGTATATATATATCAATTTTGTCATAAAATATGCCCCAATGAGGCCTGAACACCGGTGCGCCCCCAACGGCGCCGCCCTCCTCCCCCCCCCCTCCTCCCGAACGGCCGCTCGGCTCGCCACACGTCCCTCGGCCTCATCGCCCCGCCCTGACTGCTTCCGCGTCTGCTGCAGATGCGGTTCCTCGCCCTGCTTCTCCTGCTGGCTCTCGCCTTTGCCTTCGCCGCCGCCAAGACCTTGCCTTGCTGCTTCGGCGGAGGTCACCACGGAGGTCATCACGGGGGTCACCACGGTGGTCACCACGGAGGGCATCATGGAGGGCATCATGGAGGGCATCACGGTCATCATGGTAAGAAAGTACTTTTTCATATACTGCTGATATGAATATTTTATAAGATTAATTAATTGACGGTTTCTTGTCTATAATATCTACTGTCATCAAACATCCCTGTTATTAGTCTGCATACAGTTACACTCTAATAAAACGATTATTTAAAAAAAATACTTAAACTATTTTCGATCTATTATCAGGTTGATTCAGCAGCGACTTCCGTTTGCCAGCATGACAAATAAAACTTTTCTGAAGATTTGGTTTGTGTTTTCAATCTGATTTCTCCTTTCACCTTCAACAGAATATAATGACAAGTCATGAGTATGTAAACTTCATTAAGAGGATAAATGTATTTACGAAAATTTATGCACAAGTAGAGTCACCGTACTCACTGCCTTTGATAAGAATAATTTGATGTTGTCAGACTCGGTCCTACTGTCACAGATTCATCCTAAAAGCATTCGTATGACGCTGACAGTGTTGCCATCCCAAAGGCTATACATTAAGAGCTATACATTAATCGTTTAATTAATCAATCGAAATTCAACTTTCCTACACTTTAAACCAACTTTGCGTACGTCATACCCGGATGTTATCCATATTTCACTCGATATCTAATGAGATGTCGAGTCCCACCATTTCCGCGCAAATTACACTTGGTAAATCCTCTCTGCACAAATGAATAATATTTAACGCATTTTCGGCTGACGTTACTCTCTGCGTCCCACTTTTCGCTTCGTCATCGTCAAAGGCAACAAGCAAGGAGATCGCTCGGAATGGGCAACCGGAGGCGAGTTCAATCCTGCCCAAGTTGCCCCGAAGTTGGCGATCTCCCATATTAGGTCAAATACATAATTCGAAACTCAATAATAATATATTTTTCATTCAGTCTCATTTTCTTCCCTATAGTGTCTTCTTTTAATTTGTATTTTATGCTACGGATCAAGTCAATGTGGGTATTTTAGACGGAAGAAAATGAACTAATGCTTACTGATTCACTATTTCATAATTTTTGAGTCAGGTACGGATCATAAGAGAATATGGTTCGTATACACATAAGAAAAAAGGATGAAATAGTGAATCAGTAAGCATTAGTTTATTTTCTTTCGTTAAAATACAAGATCACATTGATTGGATCCGTGCCATATGATACAAATTATAAGAAAAAAAAAAATGCGATAGTCACTTATTTTCGAAGACCCTATAGAGAAGAAAATGTGGCTGGATAAAAAATCTGTAATTACTGAGTTTGAAATGATGCATTTGATGTAATTCTCTGACTTATCATCAATCATTATCAATTATGAAACGTGAAATTGGCAAATAAAATAATAGTTACGATGCTACCTCATAGAAAGTGATCCAATGAAATATCAAAATGAATGTCGTTTTAAGCAACTTTTCAAAATCATTCTTTGAAGCCAAAATGATTATGATATTTATTTGAACTATTTTTCACAAAGATGTTAAGATAATGACAAATATCCCTCTGAAAATTCCACAGTTATCCAAGTATTGCGGTTCAGCAGAGATCCAATGAGTTATATCTGATTTAATGAGCCGTCCGCGGTTTGGCCTTAAGTCGGCCTGTACTTACACATGCATGGCTTAATCTTTGAGACAAGCATATGACTACTGGCAGGATCAAGCAGGTAGAAGCAACAACGCACAATAGCGTGGTCGTCGTTGTCATCATATGAACAACATTAGGAGGAGGAGGACATGGAAGAAGAGGGAGGAGGAGGAGGGAGACGATAGCAGCTTTCTCGAGCGGGGGGCGGCAGCAGCAGCCACAATGGGCTGCGCTGCCCCCTTACGGGGGGCACTGCCGCCGCCGCCGCCACCGCTCTTCCGCTGCGGTCTTTCCTTCCTGCCTGCCTTCTTCCTCTCACTCCTCTCTCGACCTCTCCGGTTATTGTTACTTTGGCTTTTCACATGGCAAAACCCCCCCGAAAAAGCCCGACGACTCTCGCCCCGCTCTCCCGCTGCTGCGGCCAGAAACCACACCAGGAAGGAATGGGGACGAAGGAGGGGGGGCATTTCAAATAAAGGGGGGGCCACACTTTTTTCGATAGCTGGTTGTTGGGGGTCGTTTCTCTCTCGACTCAGGGTGCGCCGCACACAGGGGAGGGAGACGACAGCGTCGCCGGACCAGAACAACGGCCGCGGCGAGCTCCCTCCCGGGCGCGAGCCCTTTTTCTCTCTATCGCCATCGTGGTCGTGCAGCGACGAGGAGGACAGAGGGGGGAGAGGGGCGCAGCGCAGGCAGGCCAGCCGGCCGGCCGGGACAGGCGGGTTGCCAAGGCAGTGGGGCACAGGCTCACAGCTGTCAAGGCTGCTCACCCACACACACGCCTGCTTCCGGCAATCCCGCTTGAGCTGTGCAAAGCTAAAGGCCACCACGCCTTTGCTCACCGCCTCTCCGCCTTCTCCTCCTCCTCCTCTTTCCTCCGCTCTCCGTCGCAGCAACGGGCCGCAGACAAATCTACATACGACTCCAACCCCCCCAAAGAACACCACACGCAATGGGGCCCTGGCCGCAACTCGCGCTGCAAGGCTCGGCTCCGGAGGCAAGCAAGCAAGCAAGTAAGCAAGCACAAACGGGAGCCGGCAGGAGGCGAGCTATCCAAGCCTGTGGCAAGGGGGAGGGGAGGTACTCTCGCTGGCCCAGTCTCCTTTTCAACCTGCCTCACCCGTGGGCTCCGCAGGAGGAGGGGCGTGGGATTGCCAGGGGTTTCTTCCTTTCTCGCCGCAAGGGTGTGCACACCCGGGATCTAACTCCGCGCTACCGGCGAAACGTGGCTGAGGGGAGAAGAACCGCAAGGGGCTCAGCCGTCGCGAGGGGAAGGCCGCAAAAGGGGGGCGGCACTCGGAAACCATTCCGAACGTCAAGAGAGGGGCGGTCGCCTGTGTGAGGGGCAGGACCACAGCCGACACTGGCGGGGGTGGCACGGGGACTGGTTACACCGGCGGCCCCCGGTCGGCATCGTGGCGCGAGCCCGCGACCTTTGCTGTGCCAGGTTCGGGGGGGAGGGAAATTCGAGGAAGGGACCGACGCCCGAGCTTACCAAGAGCACAGGACGGCGCCCAAACCCCCAAAAGACACCACACACCCCCGGACGTAAGAACAGGGAGAAAAGAGCAGAGCAGCAAGGGACAGAAGGGGAAAGGAGCAGGGAGAGCGCCGCAACGGTGAAGGAGGAAAGAGATGCGGCCATGGGTGTCCCCCTACAGTTGTCGGCGCGGTCCCTCAGCCAACACGACCGCAAACAGGGGCCCCTCCTGCGCCACGCCCAGGGAGAGGACGCTCTCCGCACGCCCCACCACCCACGCCTCGGTAAGCGCCTCACTTTCTCGCGGGTGGAGGGCGGGGAGCAACGGGCCCCCAACCGCCAACCCCACTGCACCGCCTCTTGCCCCCGCCCGCCACGCTCGCCGGCCGGCCCCGAGGGCGGCCTGCTCCAGCTGGCTCCGGCCCCGAGGGGGACCCGCGCCCGCCTCGCCGCGTTCCAGCCCAGCCCAGCACGCTCGGCAGGGGTGGGGAGAGGGACGCGCGTTGGCGGGCCAGGGCAGCGGGGACCGCCGCGGCCACGGCTTGCCGCCTCCGCCGCCGCCGCCCACTGACACCCAAATGAAGGTGGACCAGCCTGTAGTTGTCGGCGCGGGCTTACTCAGCTCACACGACCGCGGGGCAGGGGCCGCTCGGCCCCGGGGGCCAGGGAAGGCAGCCCCTCCGACGGCCCCGGCAGCCAGGACCCCCCCAAAGCCTGCCCCGCTTTCGGGGACGGGAGCCGGAGAGGCAGGGGCTTCCTCGCGGCGGCGGGGGCCACGCCCGCCGCCACCGCTTCCGCCCCCGGCCAGAGAGGGCGCAGGGGGCAGGAGAGCCCAAGCCGCCCGCCCAGGGGGTGAGGCCCAACCAGCAGGGGGCTCCGCACCGCCCGGCCCCGACGGCGAGCTCGACGCGGGGCTCGCCGCCTGCCCGCAGCCGAAGGTGGCCCCCCTTATAGTTGTCGGCGCCCAGGGTCCTCGCTCGGCCGCTCGCCAGGGAAAAACGGCGCCTTCGGGAGACAATCCCGGCAGGGCCGCGCCCGTCCCCTACACCGCCACCCACGGCCCGCGAGGGCGCAGGGGGCCGAAGGGGGAAAGGCCGAGCCAGCCCCTGCCCGAGGAAGACGAGGCAGACTGACAGGCAGGTCCAGCCACAGGCCGGCCGCCCTCGGCCCGAGAGGGCGCGGGGGACGAAGGGGAAAGGGGAAAGGAAGCCCAAGCCGCCAAACCGGGGGCGGGCGGGCCCTGTACCGCCGGTGCGGGCGGGCCCCGACGGCGGCCGCAGAATTTCTCCCGTTTTGTCTAATATATAAGGAAATTTCATTCTTCATTTTCCGTTCAAATGCGCTCTCTTTGATAACTATTATATGTGTGCATTTATGTCCAGCCAACACGACCGCAAACAGGGGCCCCTCCTGCGCCACGCCCAGGGAGAGGACGCCCAACCAGCTGGAGGCCCCCGCACCGCCCGCGCAAGGCCCCCGCCCGGCCCCGACGGCGAGCTCGACGCGGGGCTCGCCGCCCGCACGCCCGCAGCCGAAGGTGGCCCCCCCTATAGTTGTCGGCGCAGGCCCTCAGCCACCACGACCGCGCCCAGGGCCCGCCCTCGGCCGCCCGCCAGGGAAGAACGGCCCCTTCGGGTAGGCGATCCCGGCAGGGCCACGCCCGTCCCTTACGCCGCCGCCCACGGCCCGCGAGGGCGCAGGGGGCCGAAGGGAGAAAGCCCGAGCCAGCCCCTGCCCGAGGAAGACGAGGCAGACGGGGCAGACTGACAGGCAGGTCCAGCCACCGGCCCGAAGGGGAAAGGAAGCCCAAGCCTCCAAACCGGGGACGGGGCGGGCCCTGCACCTCCGGCGCGGGCGGGCGGGCCGGCCGGCCCCGACGGCGGCCGCAGCAGCAGCAGCGGGCTCGAGGCGGGGGTCGCCCCCCGCCGCCCGCAGCTAAGGCAGTCCCCCTGTCGTTGTCGGCGCAGGCCCTCAGCCACACACGACCGCGCCCAGGGCCCGCCCTTGCACGTCCGGCCGGCCGGGTCAACGCCCCGTCGGGGGTGCGGCAGAGCCAACCCCTGTTCTAAGGAAGACGAGGCAGGCAGGCCAGGCCAGTCAGGCCAGGGCCCGCCGCCCTCGGCCAGTGAGGGCGCGGGGGGGCCGAAGGGGCAGAGAAAAGCCCAAGCCGTCCCCTGGCCAGCCAAGGAAGACGTGGCTGAACGGCCTCGCTGGGCAGGCCGCCCGCCCGCTCGCTCGCTCAGGCCAGGCGGCGGCACGGGGGAATGGACCGAGTGGGAGACGCGCGGCCGCCGCCACACAGCAGGCCAAGCCCGGTGCTCGGCTCCGGCGGCCCGCGCTCCCAGCCCCGCTCCGCCACCCGCGAACCCCGCACCCAACCGCCTCTCCCTATAGTTGGCGGCGCAGGCCCGCAGGCAACACGACCAGAGACAGGGCCTTCCATCCGTCCGGCAGGAGCGGGAGCCTGGCGGGCGCTTGGGGGGTACCGCCCGACAGCCCGCCAACCCCGCTCGCTCGCTCAGGCCAGGCGGCGGCACGGCGGAAAGGACCGAGTAGGAGACGCGCGGCCGCCGCCACACAGCAGGCCAAGGGCCGCGCTCGGCTCCTGCGGCCCGCGCTCCCAGCCCCGCTCCGCCACCCGCGAACCCCGCACCCAACCGCCTCTCCCTATAGTTGGCGGCGCAGGCCCGCAGCCAACACGACCAGAGACAGGGCCTTCCATCCGTCCGACAGGAGCGGGAGCCTGGCGGGCGCTTTGGGGGGATCGCCCGCCAACCCGCCAACCCCGCTCGCTCGCTCAGGCCAGGCGGCGGCACGGGGATAAGGACCGAGTGGGAGACGCGCGGCCGCCGCCACACAGCAGGCCAAGGGCGGCGCTCGGCTCCGGCGGCCCGCGCTCCCAGCCCCGCTCTGCCACCCGCGAACCCCGCACCCAACCGCCTCTCCCTATAGTTGGCGGCGCAGGCCCGCAGCCAACACGACCAGAGACAGGGCCTTCCATCCGTCCGGCAGGAGCGGGAGCCTGGCGGACGCTAGGGGGGACTGCCCCAGGCGGGGCGGTCGTGATGTGGGTTGCCTGGGGGGTGGGGGGGATAATGGAGGGGGCACCGAACCACCACTCGCCCCCCACCCAAACGTTCCTCTTGTAATGGGCGGGGCTCCTGTCGCGACGTGGCGACGTTGTTAATAGCACAATGTAATTCACGAAAAATGGTGTTCATTTTTTAAGAAAATCATCTAAATTATTGTGGTGCTTGTGGCAATTATTACTTTATTTCCGTACATCTGGCAACGAGTGCATTGTTGACGTGCATCTTCCCCAATTGTTGATCAACCGTTGTTCGGATTAATTTAATTCCAGATTCCACTTTCATGGTGCAATATGAAATAAGATTAAAAACACATGAGTTTATTTGATTTATTTGAAGTGATATATATATATATATATATATATATATATATATATATATATATATATATATATATATATATAAAATCGGAGAAAGACCATTAGAGGGAAAATTCAGGAAAACCACTGCAAGCACGACATGTTGGTCACGTGTTCCACGTCACTGTTTCCTCTGAAGTTTCCTGAAAAAACGAGCTGTGATCATGGATTAACGACAACAGAGAAAACATAAACAAAAGTGACATTCCATTACTAGGAATAACAACAACAGCAAGAATAGATAATAATATCACTATCAACCATAATGGCATAATTGATTATATTGATAATAACAACCGTAATGATTACAACTAATGGTTTCCTACTCTACTCACAGCCTCCGAAGCCTCCGCCAAAGCCTCCTCCGCCTGAAAAAAATGTCAATTTCTCGTAAAATGTAAAATATTTTCAACAATGCAGCGTGAAGATGAGAATTTCTGCGAATATATTTTTATTTTCATTATTACAAATGTGTATTTTAGTGTTTCATTAGATGTTTTCATTTTAGTTCGTTAGATAGTTTTTTTCCTTTATATAATAATGCGTTTTGGGGAAAAGATAATAAATAAATATGATTTTCAGCGTGCAGTCTGCATGCGGTCTTTGCGGGTTATGCAAGACTTTTTCCTCTCTCTAACGGACACAATAATCCAATCAAACAAAGACGTGCGAGTACACACACACACACACACACACACACACACACACACACACACACACACACACTCACACACATATATATATATATATATATATTTACATATATACATACATATATATACATATATACATATATATATATATGTACACACACACACACACACACACACACACACACACACACACACATATATATATATATATATATATATATATATATATATATATATATATATGTATATATATATATATATATATATATATATATATATATATATATATATATATATATATATATATATGTATATATATATATATATATATATATATATATATATATATATATATATATATATATATTTATATATATATATATATGTGTGTGTGTGTGTGTGTGTGTGTGTGTGTGTGTGTGTGTGTGTGTGTGTGTGTGTAAATCAGGTAAACTAACACGTAGAAGGAAATTCCACTCCATACATGTCAATCATAACCAATGCCGATGATTGCAAAACTATTGCAAATGCAAGCCAGAGAAGAAGGCTGCAGGCCAGCGCCAGAGGAACCGCTATGAGGAGGAGAAAGGAGGGAGTGCTTCCGCCGGATGAAGCGGGCCGTCAGGGAGTCTTCCACACGCCATCTCCCTCGGAGTACTCACCTCCCAGTCCTCCACCGCCTCCGAAGCCTCCACCGATGCCTCCACCGCCATGACCTCCATGGTGACCTCCGTTGCCTCCTCCGTGACCGCCGTGGTGACCTCCACCGCCACAGCAGGCCAGGGACTTGGCGCCGACGAAGGCGACGGCGAGAGCCAGGAGGAGGACGAGGGCGAGGAACCGCATCTGAAGGGAGCGTCGAGGGAGAAGGACCCTGAGGAGCTTGGCCTTTTCGGGAAGCATTTTTTTTTTTTTTTTGCAATTAATTAATTCATTTATTAAGGATTTAGTCAAAATCATTTTCATTATTACTAATTATTACTTCGATTATTGTTCTTATCATTACCACTATTATATCATTACCACATATCATTACTACTACTATTATTGTTACTGTTACTATTACTATTATTATTATTATTATTATTATTACTGCTACCACTACTTTAACTGTTATATTTGTTACTGTTAGTACCATAACTGCTACTGTTCTCATCATAACCGTCATTATTATCATCTATTTATGTACTATTTTGAATTACTATATCACTGATATAATGTCATTATGTCATCGTCGAACGTAAAAGCAGTTATGAAGATGAAACTTCCCGATGCCTGTCGTTTTACATGTTAGCTCAGCATTTTTTCTTAGATGATGTAAATTGAATTTCGATGCTAATCAAATCACGCACATCAGCGCACAAGCGGAATTGACTGAAAGGCAAAATGTATAACAAAACAAAGGCAGATGACTCCAACGCCACAGCTGACACGTGGCAATGGGTCTCAGATTTCCCAGGCTTCTTACCGTGGTCTTCGTGAGCTCCTGGACTGCCGAATCTTGAGGACCGAAGGGCTTATATGTTCCCTTTGCGCCCCTACTCCTTCTGCTCCCCTCCCCCCCTTGAAATCTTGACCCCTGACCTTTATCCTGCTTGGGATGACGCCTAACCCATCGACCGAACCTTGAAGAATAATGCTAATCATGTGTGCAAACCCAATCAGGTTTTTTTTTTTTTTTTTTTTTTTTTTTTTTTTTTTTTTTTTTGCAGGGCCTTGTCATCGAGCTCCTGGATTAAACAAACAGCTGATCTGGAAATAAACAAATCTGCTGGCGGCCGTCCCGTTGCTTTGGCATCCGCGAGGAATCCCAGAACAAAGATTTCATCCCTTTTCGGGAATTTCAGCCTTCGGACAAGGTCACGTCCGTATGTCCCTTTTGCCTTGAGGAGGACAGGGTGCCTTGAGGAGGCAGAGCAGCGGCTTATAAGAGCATTGATGAGGTCCTGGGGATCAGGTGTGCAGCTCCCTGTCTTCGGAACTCAAAGTAAGGAAACTGTGTGTGTATGTATAAGAATATATATATATATATATATATATATATATATATATATATATATATATATATATATATATATATATATATATATATATATAATGTACAGTATATAATATACATACATTCATACACACATACACGCATCTATGCTCATTTGTAATATTTATGTGCATTTATATATATATATATATATATATATATATATATATATATATATATATATATATATATATATATATATATATATATACATATACATATATATATATATATATATATATATATATATATATATATATATATATATATATATATATATATTATGTCTACACACATACACACACACACACTATGTATACACACATACACACACACACACTATGTATACACACATACACACACACACTATGTATACGCACATACACACACACACACTATGTATACACACATACACACACACACACTATGTATACACACATACACACACTATGTATACACACTCACACACTATGTATACACAAATACACACACACACACAATATGTATACACACATACACACACACACTATGTATACACACATACACACACACACTATGTATACACACATACACACACACACACACTATGTATACACACATACACACTATGTATACACACACACACACTATGTATACACACATACACACTATGTATACACACATTCACACACACACTATGTATACACACATACACACACTATGTATACACACATACACACACACACTATGTATACACACACACATATATTTGTGTGTGTATGTGTATATATATATCAATTTTGTCATAAAATATGCCCCAATGAGGCCTGAACACCGGTGCGCCCCCAACGGCGCCGCCCTCCTCCCCCCCCCCTCCTCCCGAACGGCCGCTCGGCTCGCCACACGTCCCTCGGCCTCATCGCCCCGCCCTGACTGCTTCCGCGTCTGCTGCAGATGCGGTTCCTCGCCCTGCTTCTCCTGCTGGCTCTCGCCTTTGCCTTCGCCGCCGCCAAGACCTTGCCTTGCTGCTTCGGCGGAGGTCACCACGGAGGTCATCACGGGGGTCACCACGGTGGTCACCACGGAGGGCATCATGGAGGGCATCATGGAGGGCATCACGGTCATCATGGTAAGAAAGTACTTTTTCATATACTGCTGATATGAATATTTTATAAGATTAATTAATTGACGGTTTCTTGTCTATAATATCTACTGTCATCAAACATCCCTGTTATTAGTCTGCATACAGTTACACTCTAATAAAACGATTATTTAAAAAAAATACTTAAACTATTTTCGATCTATTATCAGGTTGATTCAGCAGCGACTTCCGTTTGCCAGCATGACAAATAAAACTTTTCTGAAGATTTGGTTTGTGTTTTCAATCTGATTTCTCCTTTCACCTTCAACAGAATATAATGACAAGTCATGAGTATGTAAACTTCATTAAGAGGATAAATGTATTTACGAAAATTTATGCACAAGTAGAGTCACCGTACTCACTGCCTTTGATAAGAATAATTTGATGTTGTCAGACTCGGTCCTACTGTCACAGATTCATCCTAAAAGCATTCGTATGACGCTGACAGTGTTGCCATCCCAAAGGCTATACATTAAGAGCTATACATTAATCGTTTAATTAATCAATCGAAATTCAACTTTCCTACACTTTAAACCAACTTTGCGTACGTCATACCCGGATGTTATCCATATTTCACTCGATATCTAATGAGATGTCGAGTCCCACCATTTCCGCGCAAATTACACTTGGTAAATCCTCTCTGCACAAATGAATAATATTTAACGCATTTTCGGCTGACGTTACTCTCTGCGTCCCACTTTTCGCTTCGTCATCGTCAAAGGCAACAAGCAAGGAGATCGCTCGGAATGGGCAACCGGAGGCGAGTTCAATCCTGCCCAAGTTGCCCCGAAGTTGGCGATCTCCCATATTAGGTCAAATACATAATTCGAAACTCAATAATAATATATTTTTCATTCAGTCTCATTTTCTTCCCTATAGTGTCTTCTTTTAATTTGTATTTTATGCTACGGATCAAGTCAATGTGGGTATTTTAGACGGAAGAAAATGAACTAATGCTTACTGATTCACTATTTCATAATTTTTGAGTCAGGTACGGATCATAAGAGAATATGGTTCGTATACACATAAGAAAAAAGGATGAAATAGTGAATCAGTAAGCATTAGTTTATTTTCTTTCGTTAAAATACAAGATCACATTGATTTGATCCGTGCCTTATGATACAAATTGTAAGAAAAAAAATGCGATAGTCACTTATTTTCGAAGACCTTATAGAGAAGAAAATGTGGCTGGATGAAAATCTATTATTACTGAGTTTCAAGTGATGCATTTGATCTAATTGTCTGACTTATCATAAACCATTATCAATTATGAAACGTGGAATTGGTAAAAAAAAAAAATGATAATAATAATAAATAAATAAAAAATAAAAAAATAAAAATAAATAAATAAAAATAAAAGAATAAATAAATAGTTACGATGCTCTACCTCATAGAAAGTGATCAAATGAAATATCAAAATGAATGTCGTTTTCAGCAATATTTCAAAATCATCCTTTTCAGGATCATGGGAATAACTGCGGCGGATCGCTAGTCAGCATCGTTTAAGGTTAGAACTAGGGCGGTATCTGATCGCCTTCGAACCTCTAACTTTCGTTCTTGATCAATGAAAACATCCTTGGCAGATGCTTTCGCAGTAGGTCGTCATGCGACGGTCTAAGAATTTCACCTCTAGCGTAGCAGTACGAATGCCCCCGTCTGCTTCTATTAATCATTACCTCGGGTTCCGAAAAAACGACAAAATAGAACCGAGGTCCTGTTCCATCATTCCATGCACGATCATTCGGGCTGTAAGCAAAAACCAGCCTGCTCTGAGCACTCTAATTTTTTCAAAGTAAACGTGCCGGCCACAAGGGGACACCCGGTTAAGGGCATAAAAACCCCATGTGCGCCGGCGGGGACACAGCTCGGAACCCGGCAGTAGCCGCCGCTAAGGCGGACCGCCGGTCCGGAGCAGAAGTCAAACTACGAGCGTTTCAACCGCAACAACTTTAATATACGCTTGTGGAGCTGGAATTACCGCGGCGGCTGGCACCAGACTTGCCCTCCACCCGATCCTCGTACAAGGATTTAAAGTGTACTCATTCCAATTGCGAGGCCCCGTTCGGGGCTCGCAACAGTATTTTTCGTCACTACCTCCCCGTGCCGGGAGTGGGTAATTTGCGCACCTGCTGCCTTCCTTAGATGTGGTAGCCGTTTCTCAGGCTCCCTCTCCGGAATCGAACCCTGATTCCCCGTTACCCGTGATAGCCATTGTAGGCGTTTAACCTACAATCGAGAGCTGATAAGGCAGACGCCTGCAGGACGCGGCGCCGACCCAACCCGGGTTACGGGAGGGATCGTGCGCTCGGCAAAAGTTATTCTGATTCACCAAGATGTGTGCGGCCGGCCCCTTGCGGGAACCGGCTGCCGAGGGTTTTGGTCTAATAAAAGCGCTCCTCCCTCGCGGTCGGAGACTACAAAGGCATGTATTAGCTCTAGAATTACCACAGTTATCCAAGTAATGCGGTTCAGCAGAGATCCAATGAGTTATATCTGATTTAATGAGGCGTCCGCGGTTTCGCCTTAAGTCGGCCTGTACTTACACATGCATGGCTTAATCTTTGAGACAAGCATATGACTACTGGCAGGATCAAGCAGGTAGAAGCAACAACGCACACTAGCCTGGTCGTCGTCGTCATATGAACAACATTAGGAGGAGGAGGACATGGAAGAAGAAGGAGGAGGAGGAGGAGGGAGATGATAGCAGCTTTCTCGAGCAGCAGCTGCCACAATGGGCTGCGCTGCCCCCTTACGGAGGAGGCACTGCCGCCGCCGCCGCCGCTCTTCCGCTGCGGTCTTTCCTTCCTGCCTGCCTGCCTTCCTCTCGCTTCTCTCTCTCGACCTCTCCGGTTATTGTTACTTGGGCTTTTCACATGGCAAAACCCCCCCAGAAACGCCCAACGACGACTCTCGCCCCGCTCTCCCGCTGCTGCGGCCAGAAGCCACACCAGGAAGGAATGGGGACGAAGGAGGGGGGGGGGGGCATTTCAAATAAAAGGGGTGCCGCACTTTTTTCGATGGCTGGTTGTTGGGGGTCGTTTCTCTCTCGACTAGCTCAGGGTGCGCCGCACACAGGGGAGGGAGACGACAGCGTCGCCGGACTAGAACAACGGCCGCGGCGAGCTCCCTCCCGGGCGCGAACCCTTTTTCTCTGTGTCGCCATCGTGGTCGTGCAGCGACGGGGAGGACAGAGGGGGGAGGGGGAGGGGGGTAGAGGGGCAAGGCCAGCCAACCAGCCAGCCGGGTACAGGCGGGCTGCCAAGGCAGTGGGGCACAGGCTCACAGCTGTCAAGGCTGCTCACCCATGCACACACACGCCTGCTTCCGGCAGTCCCGCTCCGCACCCTTGAGCTGTGTAATAAGGCTAATAAGGGCAAGCCACGCCTTTGCTCACCGCCTGCCTCTCCGCCTTCTCCTCCTCCTCTTTCCTCCGTTCTCCGTCGCAGCAACGGGCCGCAGACAAAACTACATACGACTCCCCACCCGAAGAACACCACACGCAATGGGGCCCTGGCCGCAACTCGTGCTGCAAGGCTCGGCTCCGGAGGCAAGCAAGCAAGCAAGCATGCATGCACAAACGGGAGCCGGCAGGAGACGAGCAGCGAGCCAAGCCCGTGGCAAGGGGGAGGGGAGTACGTAGTACTCTCACTGGCCCAGTCTCCTTTTCAACCTGCCTCACCCGTGGGCTCCGCAGGAGGAGGGGCGTGGGATTGCCGGGGGTTTCTTCCTTTCTCGCCGCAAGGGTGTGCACACCCGGGATCTAACTCCGCGCTACCGGCGAAACATGGCCGAGGGGAGAAGAACCGCAGGGGGCTCAGCCGTCGCGAGGGGAAGGCCGCAAAAGGGGGGCGGCACTCGGAAACCTTTCCGAACGTCAAGAGAGGGGCGGTCGCCTGTGTGAAGGGCAGGACCACAGCCGACACTGGCGAGGATGGCACGGGGACTGGTTACCCCGGCGGCCCCCGGTCGGCATCGTGGCGCGAGCCCGCGACCTTTGCTGTGCCAGGTTCGGGGGGGGAGGGAAATTCGAGGAAGGGACAGACGCCCGAGCTTACCAAGAGCACAGGACGGCGCCCAAACCCCCAAAAGACACCACACACCCCCAGACGTAAGAACAGGGAGAAAAGAGCAGAGCAGCAAGGGACAGAAGGGGAAAGGAGCAGGGAGAGCGCCGCAACAGTGAGGGAGGGAAAAGATGCGGCCATGGGTGTCCCCATATAGTTGTCGGCGCGGTCCCTCAGCCAACACGACCGCAAACAGGGGCCCCTCCTGCGCCACGCCCAGGGAGAGGACGCCTTCCGCACGCCCCACCACCCACGCCCCGGTAAGCGCCTCACTCTCTCGCGGGTGGAGGGCGGGGAGCAACGGGCCCCCAACCGCCACGCTCGCCGGCCGGCCCCGAGGGGGACCCGCGCCCGCCTCGCCGCGTTTCAGCCCAGCCCAGCACGCTCGGCAGGGGTGGGGAGAGGGCCGCGCGTTGGCGGGCCAGGGCAGCGGGGACCGCCGCAGCCACGGCTTGCCGCCGCCGCCGCCACCGCCGACACCCAAATGAAGGTGGACCACCCTGTAGTTGTCGGCGCGGGCAGACTCAGCCCACACGACCGCGGGGCAGGGGCCGCCAGGACCCCCCCAAAGCCTGCCCCGCTTTCGGGGACGGGAGCCGGAGAGGCAGGGGCTTCCTCGCGGCGGCGGGGGCCACGCCCGCGCCCGCCGCCGCCGGCTCCGCCCTTGGTCCTCGGCCCGAAAGAGCGCAGGGGGCAGGAGAGCCCAATCAGCCCGCCCGGGGGGCGAGGCCCAACCAGCAGGCGGCCCCCGCACCGCCCGCGCAAGGCCCCCGCCCGGCCCCGACGGCGAGCTCGCCGCCCGTCCGCCTGCAGCCGAAGGTGGTCCCCCTATAGTTGTCGGCACGGGCCCTCAGCCCACACGACCGCGGGCAGGGGCCGCTCGGCCCCGGGGGCCAGGGAAGGCAGCCCCTCCGACGGCCCCGACAGCCAGGACCCACCAAAGCCTGCTCCACTTTCGGGGACGGGAGCCGCAGAGGCAGGGGCTTCCTCGCGGCGGCGGGGGCCACACCCGCGCCCACCGCCGCCGCCTCCGCCCCCGGCCCAAGAGGGCGCAGGGGGCAGGAGAGCCCAAGCCGCCCGCCCGGGGGTCGAGGCCCAACCAGCATTGGGCTCTGCACCGCCCGCGCAAGGCCCCCGCCCGGTCCCGACGGCGAGCTCGACGCGGGGCTCGCCGCACACCGGCCGAAGCCGAAGGTGGTCCCCCCTATAGTTGTCGGCGCAGGCCCTCAGCCACCACGACCACGCCCCAGGGCCCGCCCTCGGCCGCCCGCCAGGGAAAAACGGCCCCTTCGGTGGGCGATCCCGGCAGGGCCGCGCCCGTCCCCTACGCCGCCGCCCACGGCCCGTGAGGGCGCAGGGGGCCGAAGGGGGAAAGCCCGAGCCAGCCCCTGCCCGAGGGAGACGAGGCAGACTGACAGGCAGGTCCAGCCACCGGCCCGCCGCCCTCGGCCCGAGAGGGCGCGGGGGACGAAGGGGAAAGGGGAAAGGAAGCCAAAGCCACCAAACCGGGGGCCCTGTACCGCCGGTGCGGGCGGGCGGGACGGCCCCAACGGCGGCCGCAGCAGCAGCGGGCTCGAGGCGTGGGTCGCCCCTCGCCGCCCGCAGCCGAGGCAGTCCCCCTGTCGTTGTAGGCGCAGGCCCTCAGCCACCACGACCGCGCCCAGGGCCCGCCCTTGCCCGTCCTGCCGGGGCAAGGCCCCGTCGGGGGTGCGGCAGGGCCACGCCCGAATCCCACGCCGCCACCCTCGGCCCGAGAGGGCGCCAGGGGCCGATGGGGGTAAGCCCGAGCCAACCCCTGTTCTAAGGAAGACGAGGCAGGCCAGGCCAGGCCAGGGCCCGCCGCCCTCGGCCCAAGAGGGTGCGGGGGGGGCCGAAGTGGTAGGGAAAAGTCCAAGCCGTCCCCTGGCCAGCCAAGGAAGGCGTGGCTGGCAGGCCAACCCAGGAGGCGCCGCCGCCACCGCAGCCCCCAGGCCCACAATCTCCTCTCCACCCCCCTAGGCTGAACGGCCTCGCTGGGCAGGCCGCCGCGCCGCCCGCCCGCTCAGGCCAGGCGGCGGCACGGGGCGAACGGACCGAGTGGGAGACGCGCGGCCGCCGCCTCCGCCGCCGCCACACAGCAGGCCAAGGGCGGCGCTCGGCTCCGGCGGCCCGCGCTCCCAGCCCCGCCCGGCAGCCCGCCACGCCACCAGCGGCCCCGCCTCTCCCTATAGTTGGCGGCGCAGGCCCGCAGGCAACACGACCAGAGACAGGGCCTTCCATCCGTCCGGCAGGAGCGGGAGCCTGGCGGAAGCTAGTGGGGACTGCCCCCGTCAGGGCGATCGTGATGTGGGTTGCCTGGGGGGGGGGGGGTAATGGAGGGGGTCACCGAACCACCACTTGCCCCCCACCCCACCGTTCCTCTCGTACTGGGCGGGGCTCCTGTCGCGACGTGGCGACGTTGTTAATAGCACAATGTAATTCACGAAAAATGGTGTTCATTTTTTAAGAAAATAATCTGTATTATTGTGGTGCTTGTGGCAATTATTACTTTATTTCCGTACATCTTGCAACGAGTGCATTGTTGACGTGCATCTTCCCCAATTGTTGATCAACCGTTGTTCGGATTAATTGAATTCCAAATTCCACTTTCATGGTGCAATATGAAATAAGATAAAAAACACATGAGTTTATTTGATTTATTTGAAGTGATATTTATATATATATATATATATATATATATATATATATATATATATATATATATATATATATATATATATATATATATATATATATATATAATCGGAGAAAGACCATTAGAGGGAAAATTCAGGAAAACCACTGCAAGCACGACATGTTGGTCACGTGTTCCTCGTCACTGTTTCCTCTGAAGTTTCCTGAAAAAAAAAAACGAGCTGTGATCATGGATTAACGACAACAGAGAAAACATAAACAAAAGAGACATTCCATTACTAGGAATAACAACAACAGCAAGAATAGATAATAATATCACTATCAACCATAATGGCATAATTGATTATATTGATAATAACAACCGTAATGATTACAACTAATGGTTTCCTACTCTACTCACAGCCTCCGAAGCCTCCGCCAAAGCCTCCTCCGCCTGAAAAAAATGTCAATTTCTCGTAAAATGTAAAATATTTTCAACAATGCAGCGTGAAGATGAGAATTTCTGCGAATATATATTTATTTTCATTATTATAAATGTGTATTTTAGTGTTTCATTAGATGTTTTCATTTTAGTTCGTTAGATAGTTTTTTCCCTTTATATAATAATGCGTTTTGGGGAAAAAATAATAAATAAATATGATTTTCAGCGTGCAGTCTGCATGTGGTCTTTGCGGGTTATGCAAGACTTTTTCCTCTCTCTAACGGACACAATAATCAAATCAAACAAAGACGTGCGAGTACACACACACACACACACACACACACACACACACACACACACACACACACACACACACACACACACACACACACACATATATATATGTATGTATATATATATATATATATATATATATATATATATATATATATATATGTACATATATGTACATATATATATATATATATATATATATATATATATATATGTACATATATATGTACATATATATATATATATATATGTACATATAGATATATATATATATATATATATATATATATATATATATATATGTATATATATATATATATATATGTATATATATATATATGTATATATATATATATATATATATATATATATATATATATATATATATATATATATACATATATATATATATATATATATATGTATATATATATATATATATAAATCAGGTAAACTAACACGTAGAAGGAAATTCCACTCCATACATGTCAATCATAACCAATGCCGATGATTGCAAAAATATTGCAAATGCAAGCCAGAGAAGAAGGCTGCAGGCCAGCGCCAGAGGAACCGCTATGAGGAGGAGAAATGAGGGAGTGGTTCCGCCGGATGAAGCAGGAGTTCAAGGAGTCTTCCACACGCCATCTCCCTCGGAGTACTCACCTCCCAGTCCTCCACCGCCTCCGAAGCCTCCGCCGAAGCCTCCACCGCCATGACCTCCATGGTGACCTCCGTTGCCTCCTCCGTGACCGCCGTGGTGACCTCCGCCGCCACAGCAGGCCAGGGACTTGGCGCCGACGAAGGCGACGGCGACAGCCAGGAGGAGGACGAGGGCGAGGAACCGCATCTGAAGGGAGCGTCGAGGGAGAAGGACCCTGAGGAGCTTGGCCTTTTCGGGAAGCATTTTTTGTTGTTAATTAATTCATTTATTAACGATTTAGTCAAAATCATTTTTTTATTACTAATTATTATTTTTCTTATCATTACTACTATTACTACTATTATTGTTACTGTTATCATTATTATTATTATATTTACTGCTACCCCTACTTTAACTGCTATAATTGTTACTATTTGTACCATGACTGCTACTGTTCTCATCATCACCATCATTGTTATCATCTATTTCAGTACTATTCAGTACTATTATGTCATCGTCGAACGTAAAAGCAGTTATGAAGACGAAACTTCCCGATGTCTTTCGTTTTACATGTTAGCTGAACATTTTTTCTTAAATGATGTAAATTGAATTTCGATGTTAATCAAATCACGCACATCAGCGCACAAGCGGAATTGACTGAAAAGCAAAATGTACAACAAAACAAAGGCAGATGACTCCAACTCCACAGCTGACACGTGGCAATGGGTCTCAGATTCCCAGGCTTCTTACCGTGGTCTTCGTGAGCTCCTGGACTGCCGAATCTTGAGGACCGAAGGGCTTATATGTTCCCTTTGCGCCCCTACTCCTTCTGCTCCCCCCTCCCCCCGCCTTGAAATCTTGACCCCTGACCTTTATCCTTCTTGGGATGACGCCTAACCCATCGACCGAACCTTGAAGGATAATGCTAATCATGTGTGCAAACCCAATCAGAGACGTCCGTTCCCGACCCGCTGCAAGGCCTTGGCTTCGACTTCGTCATCGAGCTCCTGGATTAAACAAACAGCTGATCCTGAAACAAACACATCTGCTGGCGGCCGTCCCGTTGCTTTGGCATCCGCGAGGAATCCCAGAACAAAGATTTCATCCCTTTTCGGGAATTTCAGCCTTCGGACAAGGTCACGTCCGTATGTCCCTTTTGCCTTGAGGAGGACAG
>NC_091576.1:3141581-3151581 GCF_042767895.1 Penaeus vannamei
TTTTTTTACCAAATAAATTATTTTCTTATGTTGTTGTTATTGTATTATGTGTATACCCCGAAGATGATTCTTTCATTTTTGTTTTAAGATTTATATATATACATTCTTTTTTTTAAAGAGCAAGAGGTCAACATGGTTCTTACAAATACCTATTAAATCTTAATTATTTTACTTTTTTCTTAACATTTTATTCAAGTGGTCTATTAATTACTCCAAGTGATTTTAACATTGGTTCTTTTTATACAATTATTTTGATTACTTTTTATGGATTATCATTTGAATTTATTTTACTATTTTCATTTAGATTTATATTTTCACACCAGTTTTAAGATTTGTTTTTATCAATTTTAATCAAAAGAGAACCAACTTCTCACATTGTTTCCCTCCCACCATTAACAAGGGAAGTGCAGACAAGGTCAGGGGGGATTCTTGCCGGTGGTCTGCGAGCAGAAAGACGGTCTGTGGAACCCCGGAATGGGCTTCCACCTGTCTTAAGAGCAGCTAAGTGGTCGTGAGGATATTTTAAACATAAGGTGGTAAGACTAATTGGCCAGACTATTTATTCGACCAAGTGACCTCGTGATTAGTGCATTTTTTTAAATTATCATCTTCGGGCTTTTTATTGTCGTGTTTTACTGTGTTCGTGTTTTATGTTCCTATTTTAATGTATTAAGCGTTTTCTGTTTTATCGTTTGTTTTATTGTTCTAGTTCGTTTTACCGATTTATTTTAATGTTCTAAGTTCATTTTGCTATCGTTCCTTTTATTGTATTGTGTTTTACCTCATTTTATGATTGATTTTAATACCATTTTTTCGTTTTATGTTTGTTCTGTTTTATTACTGTTTTATTGTTTTATCAGTTATCACGAAATGAATAACTATATAAGTATGTTTCGTTTTATCAACGCCCGAACTTGATTGTTGGAAAAGGATACTAAGAAGGGTAGTAGCAGCCCATTTCCCTCTAGTGATATGTCTTATTTCTTTCTTTTTTTTTTGGTTCATTACATCAATGTGGTGATCTGCTTGATTGCGTTGAAGGACTCTCCCCGCACACGCCTCTCCTCGGCTCATATCACGCGTACCAACCTTTGTGATCTCGCACCATACATATACACCACACACGCATACATTTACACACTCTCGCTCCTTTCCCCACATCCGTCTTCCACATTATCATTCTTCTCACATCTACACTACGTTCCCATACGTTAATTAAATGGGTGGTGGCAGTGGCTACTTTTCCATTCTTGCGAGACATAATTGTATAAGGTATTTGCTACAGGCGCCCCCCCCCCCTCCCGAACGGCCGAGATCCGAACGGCCGCTCGGCTCGCCACACGTCCCTCGGCCTCATCGCCCCGCCCTGACTGCTTCCGCGTCTGCTGCAGATGCGGTTCCTCGCCCTGCTTCTCCTGCTGGCTCTCGCCTTTGCCTTCGCCGCCGGCAAGACCTTGCCTTGCTGCTTCGGCGAAGGTCACCACGGGGGTCACCACGGAGGTCACCACGGGGGTCACCACGGAGGTCACCACGGAGGTCACCACGGGGGTCACCACAGGGGTCACCACGGAGGCCATCACGGAGGGCATCACGGTCATCATGGTAAGAATACTTTTTCATATACTGTTCATATGAATATTTTAAAAACTAATTATTTGACGGTTTCTTGTCTATAATATTTACTGTCACCAAACATCCCTTTTATTAGTCTGCATACAATCACACTCTAATAAAACGATTATTTAAAAAAATAAACGATTTTCGATCTATTACCAGGTTGATTCATCAGCGACTTCCGTTTGCCAACATGACAAATAAAACTTTTCTGAAGATTTGGTTTGTGTTTTCAATCTGATTTCTCCTTTCACCTTCAACAGTGCATAATGACAAGTCACGAGGATGTAAACTTTATTAAAAGGATAAATGTATTTACGAAAATTTATGCACAAGTAGAGTCACTGGACTAATTGCCTTTGATAAGAATAATTTGATGTTGTCAGACTCGGTCCTACTGTCACAGATTTATCCTAAAAGCATTCGTATGACGCTGACAGTGTCGCCATCCCAAAGGCCGTCATAAGAGCCATACATTAATCGTTTAATTAATTAATCGAAATTCAACTTTCCTACACTTTAAACCAACTTTGCGTACGTCATACCCGGATGTTATCCATATTTCACTCGATATCTAATGAGATGTCGAGTCCCACCATTTCCGCGCAAATTACACTTGGTAAATCCTCTCTGCACAAATGAATAATATTTAACGCATTTTCGGCTGACGTTCCTCTCTGCGTCCCACTTTTCGCTTCGTCATCGTCAAAGGCAGCAAGCAAGGAGATCGCTCGGAATGGGCAACCGGAGGCGAGTTCAATCCTGCCCAAGTTGCCCCGAAGTTGGCGATCTCCCATATTAGGTCAAATACGTCATTCGAAACTCGATAATAATGTATTTTTCGTTCAGCCTCATTTTCTTGCCTATAGTGTCTTTGAAAATAAGTGACTGTCGCATTTCTTCTTCTTAATTTGTATTTTATGCTGCGGATCAAGTCAATGTGTGTATTTTGGACGGAAGAAAATGGTCTAATGCTTACTGATTGACTATTTCATAAGTTTTGAGTCAGGTACGGATCTGATTCCTCACAAGAGAATATGGTACGTATACACATAAGAAAAACGACAAAATAGTGAATCAGTAAGCATTAGTTCATTTTCTAAAATACAAGATCACATTGACTTGATCCGTGCCATGTAATACAAATTAGAAGAAAATGCGATAGTCACTTATTTTCGAAGACCCTATAGAGAAGAAAATGTGGCTGGATGAAAATCTATTATTATTGAGTTTGAAATGATGCATTTGATCTAATTCTCATTATCAATTATGAAACGTGGAATTGGTAAAGAAAAGAAAAGAAAAGAAAAAGTTACGATGCTTTAGGATTTTAGAATTTCTCCCGTTTTGTCTAATATATAAGGAAATTTCATTCTTCATTTACCGTACAAATGCGCTCTCTTTGATAACTATTATATGTGTGCATTTATGTCCATGAACCTGTTATCTTTGATTGAGAACCCGATTTTATTACTGCAAATCCAGTCATATTGATGGCCTTACCTCTAGTAGAAATATCTTGTAGGGAAAAAAATGTAAACTCTTCAGTGAAGATTTGATGACCTCATAGAAAGTGATCCAATGAAATATCAAAATGAATGTGGTTTTAAGCAACTTTTCAAAATCATTCTTTGAAGCCCAAATGATTATGATATTTATTTGAACTATTTTTCACAAAGATGTTAAGATAATGACAAATATCCCTCTGAAAATTCCACAGTTATCCAAGTCTTGCGGTTCAGCAGAGATCCAATGAGTTCTATCTGATTTAATGAGCCGTCCGCGGTTTGGCCTTAAGTCGGCCTGTACTTACACATGCATGGCTTAATCTTTGAAACAAGCATATAACTACTGGCAGGATCAAGCAGGTAGAAGCAACAACGCACACTAGCGTGGTCGTCGTTGTCGTCATATGAACAACATTAGGAGGAGGAGGACATGGAGGAAGAAGAAGAAGGAGGAGGAGGGAGACGATAGCAGCTTTCTTGAGCGGGGGGCAGCAGCAGCAGCCACAATGGGCTGCGCTGCCCCCTTACGGGTGGCACTGCCGCCGCCGCCGCTATTCCGCTGCGGTCTTTCCTTCCTGCCTGCCTTCTTCCTCTGACTTCTCTCTCGACCTCTCCGGTTATTGTTACTTTGGCTTTTCACATGGCAAACCCCCCCCCCCGGAAAAACCCGACGACTCTCGCCCCGCTCTCCCACTGCTGCGGCCAGAAGCCACACCAGGAAGGAATGGGGACGAAGGAGGGGGGGCATTTCAAATAAAGAGGGGGCCGCACTTTTTTCGATGGCTGGTTGTTGGGGGTCGTTTCTCTCTCGACTCAGGGTGCGCCGCACACAGGGGAGGGAGACGACAGCGTCGCCGGACCAGAACAACGGCCGCGGCGAGCTCCCTCCCGGGCGCGAGCCCTTTTTCTCACTATCGCCATCGTGGTCGTGCAGCGACGAGGAGGACAGAGGGGGGGGGGAGATGGGCGCGGCGCAGGCAGGCCAGCCGGCCGGCCGGGACAGGCGGGCTGCCAAGGCAGTGGGGCACAGGCTCACAGCTGTCAAGGCTGCTCACCCACACACACGCTTGCTTCCGGCAATCCCGCTCCGCACCCTTGAGCTGTGCAAAGCTAAAGGCCACCACGCCTTTGCTCACCGCCTCTCCGCCTTCTCCTCCTCCTCCTCTTTCCTCCGCTCTCCGTCGTAGCAACGGGCCGCAGACAAAACTACATACGATTCCAACCCCCCCAAAGAACACCACACGCAATGGGGCCCTGGCCGCAACTCGCGCTGCAAGGCTCGGCTCCGGAGGCAAGCAAGCAAGCAAGCAAGCACAAACGGGAGCCGGCAGGAGGCGAGCGAGCCAAGCCCGTGGCAAGGGGGAGGGGAGGTACTCTCGCTGGCCCAGTCTCCTTTTCAACCTGTCTCACCCGTGGGCTCCGCAGGAGGAGGGGCGTGGGATTGCCGGGGGTTTCTTCCTTTCTCGCCGCAAGGGTGTGCACACCCGGGCAGGGGGCTCAGCAGTTGCGAGGGGAAGGCCGCAAAAGGGGGGCGGCACTCGGAAACCATTCCGAACGTCAAGAGAGGGGCGGTCGCCTGTGTGAAGGGCAGGACCACAGCCGACACTGGCGGGGGTGGCACGGGGACTGGTTACCCCGTCGGCCCCCGGTCGGCATCGTGGCGCGAGCCCGCGACCTTTGCTGTGGCAGGTTCGGAGGGGAGGGAAATTCGGGGAAGGGACCGACGCCCGAGCTTACCAAGAGCACAGGACGGCGCCCAAACCCCTAAAAGACACCACACAACCCCGGACGTAAGAACAGGGAGAAAAGAGCAGAGCAGCAAGGGACAGAAGGGGAAAGGAGCAGGGAGAGCGCCGCAACGGTGAGGGAGGGAAGTGATGCGGCCATGAGTGTCCCCATATAGTTGTCGGCGCGGTACCTCCGCCAACACGACCGCAAACAGGGGCCCCTCCTGCACCACGTCCAGGGAGAGGACGCCCTCCGCACGCCCCATCACCCACGCCCCGGTAAGCGCCTCACTTTCTCGCGGGTGGAGGGCGGGGAGCAATGGGCCCCCAACAGCCAACCCCACTGCACCGCCTCTTGCCCCCGCCGCCGCCGCCGCCCGCCGACACCCAAATGAAGGTGGACCTCCCTGTAGTTGTCGGCGCGGGCCGACTAAGCCCACACGACTGCGGGGCAGGGGCCGCTCGGCCCTGGGGGCCAGGGAAGGCAGCCCCTCCGACGACCCCTGCAGCAAGGACCCCCCAAAGCCTGCCCCGCTTTCGGGGACGGGAGCCGGAGAGGCAGGGGCTTCCTCGCGGCGGCGGGGGCCACGCCCGCACCCGCCGCCGCCGTCTCCGCCCCCGGCCCGAGAGGGCGCAGGGGGCAGGAGAGCCCAAGCCGCCCGCCCGGGGGGCGAGGCCCAACCAGCAGGGGGCTCCGCACCGCCCCCGCCCGGCCCCGACGGCGAGCTCGACGCGGGGCTCGCCGCCCGACCGCCCGCAACCGAAGGTGGCCCCCCCTATAGTTGTCGGCGCAGGCCCTCAGCCACCACGACCGCGCCCAGGGCCCTCCCTCGGCCGCCCGCCAGGGAAAAACGGCCCCTTAGGTGGGCGATCCCGGCAGGGTCGCGCCCGTCCCCTACGCCGCCGCCCACGGCCCGCGAGGGCGCAGGGGGCCGAAGGGGGAAAGCCCGAGCCAGCCCCTGCCCGAGAAAGACGAGGCAGACGAGGCAGACTATAGTTGGCGGCGCAGGCCCGCAACCAACACGACCAGAGACAGGGCCTTCCATCCGTCCGGCAGGAGCGGGAGCCTGGCGGACGCTAGGGGGGACCGCCCCCGGCGGGGCGGTCGTGATGTGGGTTGTCTGGGGGGGGGGGGATAAGGGAGGGGGTCACCGAACCACCACTCGCCCCCACCTCTTTTTTCTTTTTTGTAGGGTGGGGGGGCAATACCCGCCAAGGGCACCCAGGCAAGAAAGGACTTTGCCGCCGGGGGCAGCGGTGGCGTTGGCGTCGTCATCGTCAACCCCCCTCCCCCACACACACACACAAAAAAAAAAGGGGGGGGGGGAAGGAGGAGGAGGGAGGCTATCCGGCTCGGCCCGGAAAAATGCCCTGCAGACCCTACAGAACTCATGGGCAGTGCCGGTACACCAATCGTGCACTCACAAACACCCACACCCTTTCACACTTACAAATATCTACTACATTTGACGCTCACACTTGCCCGGCCCCAGTCTACTCCTAGAGATCGTGCACCAACGTCCCCCGCGGCCAGGGGTCCTGCGTGAGGAGGTGCTCCCTTTTCCTTCCTTCCTTCCTTCTCTCGTTTTCTCCCTCTTTCCTTTCTCTTTCCTTCGTCACCCGGGAGACAAAGTAAAAAAGAAAATAAAAGAATTTTCCGCAAAGTAACATACCTATGCGCGCCCCTCAGCCGCCACCGGGGCGACGTCGTGGAAGCAGTGCCACCCCCGCTCTCGCTTGCCGAGAGGAGGATGGCGCTCTCCCTCTCTTTCCCTTCTCCCTTGCAGGATGGTGGAGAGCGAGAGAGACATTAGACCCATTCCTTCCTTACCTTGCCACGGCAAAGGCCAGCCAAGCCAAACACCCACACCCACACTCGTACATACACACACAACCGCACACACGTGTACACACACAACCGCACACACTCCGTTTCAGTCAGACAGCAGTGCGGCTTGCTGCTGCAACTGCTGCTTCTGCTGCTGCTGCTGCTGTTACTACCTCCTCCTCCTCCCCCTTCTTCTTCTTCTTCTTCTTGAACTTCTTCTTGAAGCAGAACTCCTCCTCCTCCTCCCTATTTTCCTCGCTCCCCGATACTCCCCCTCCAGGAAGAGGCCTAGGAGGAGGAGGAGGAGGAGGAGGAGGATGTGACGGAGAAGAAGAAGAAGGGGTTGAGGAGGGCTTGAACAACAACAACAAAACCATCCGACGTCCCGTCTCACTTAATCACAGGAAAAGAGGAGCCTGCTCTAACCGGTACAACACCCCAGCCGATATGTCAGTCGTATGCAGACGGTTCGGTACGGCACACCGGACGTGGTTTGCTGTGTATCGAGGAAGCTGGTGTCCAAAGGGAGGCCCCCCTTCAAGCTCCGGGGCGGCGGCCAACCGCTATTGATGAGATCCTGGGGATCAGGTGTGCAGCTCCCTGTCTTAGGAACTCGAAGTAAAGAAACTGGGTGTGTATGTATATATATATATATATATATATATATATATATATATATATATATATATATATATATATATGTACACACTCACACACACACACACACACACACACACACACACACACACACATATATATATATATATATATATATATATATATATATATATATATATACACACACAGTATATAATATACATACATTCATAAACATATACACGCATCTATGTTCATTTGCAATATTTATGCGCATTATATATATATACATACATACATACATACATACATACATATATATATTTATATATATATATATATGTATATGTATATGTATATGTATATAATATATATATATATATATAATATATATATATATATAATATATATATATATATATATATATATATATATATATATATATATATATATATATATATATATATACACACACACACACACACACACACACACACACACACACACACACACACACATATATATATATATATATATATATATATATATATATATATATATATATATATATATATATATATATATATAAACACACACACACACACACACACACACACACACTATGTATACACACATACACACACACATATATGTGTGTGTGTGTGTACATAGTGTGTGTGTGTATATATATATATATATATATATATATATATATATATATATATATATATATATATATATATATATATATATATATATATATATATACGTATATATATATATATATATATATATATATATATATATATATATATATATATATATATATATATATATATATATATATATAATTTTTGTCATAAAAATATGCATCAATGAGGCCTGCACCCCGGTGCTCCCCCAACGGCGTGTAGTGATCTGCTACACTGTACACCCACAGATCACTCCAGGAGGTAATACAATCATTGAAATATCCTTTCTCACCTCCGACATCTCCCACAGGCAAATAAAATGAAAACTGAGGAACTCAAGGTGGCAACATTGTACCTGGTGCGACCCGCGAGGTGGCGTTAAAATGCCCTGCAATTCCCAGGTGGTTTGTGGGGTTGCTTTGAGAACCACGCCCATTTGACCAATGGCAAGAACTCTGTTGCGTGGCTCCTTCTCCCAGAACAGAAAGCAACCGCAGGCATACAGAAAAAGGCGTTTATCTCGCGGAGTGAGGAGGATGCCGCGCACTCGCCACTATTGCCATTCCGCTGCCCAATATTTTTTTTTTTTTTTTTTTTTTACCAAGTAAATTATTTTCTTATGTTGTTGTTATTGTATTATGTGTATACCCCGAAGATGATTCTTTCATTTTTGTTTTAAGATTTATATATATACATTCTTTTTTAAAGAGCAACAGGTCAACTTGGTTCTTACACATACCTATTAAATCTTAATTATTTTACTTTTTTCTTAACATTTTATTCAAGTAGTCTATTAATTACTCCAAGTGATTTTAACATTGGTTCTTTTTACACAATTATTTTAATTACTTTTTATGGATTATCATTTGAATTTATTTTACTATTTTCATTTATATTTATATTTTCACACCAGTTTTAAGATTTGTTTCATCAATTTTAATCAAAAGAGAACCAACTTCTCACATTGTTTCCCGCCCACCATTAACAAGGGAAGTGCAGACAGTCAGGGGGGATTCTTGCCGGTGGTCTGCGAGCAGAAAGACGGTCTGTGGAACCCCGGAATGGGCTTCCACCTGTCTTAAGAGCAGCTAAGTGGTCGTGAGGATATTTTAAACATAAGGTGGTAAGACTAATTGGCCAGACTATTTATTCGACCAAGTGACCTCGTGATTAGTGCATTTTCTAAATTATCATTTTCGGGCTTTTTATTGTGTGTTTTACTGTGTTGTGTTTTATGTTCCTATTTTAATGTATTAAGTGTTTTCTGTTTTATCGTTTATTCTATTGTTCTAGTTCGTTTTACCGATTTATTTTAATGTTTTAAGTTCATTTTGCTTTATCGTTCCTTTTATTGTATTGTTTTACCTCATTTTATGATTGGTTTTAATACCTTCGTTTCGTTTTATGTTTGTGTGTTCTCTTTTACTGTTTTATTGTTTTATCAGTTATCACGAAATAAACAACTATTTAAGTATGTTTCGTTTTATCAACGCCCGAACTTGATCGTTGGAAAAGCATACTAGAAAGGGTAGTAACAGCCCATTTCCCTCTAGTGATATGCCTTATTTATTTATTTCTTTTTCATAATATCAATGTGGTGATCTGCTTGATTGCATTGGAGGACTCTCCCCGCACACGCCTCTCCTCGGCTCATATCACGCGTACCAACCTTTGTGATCTCGCACCATACATATACACCACAAACGCATACAACATTTACACACTCTCGCTCCTTTCCCCACATCCGTCTTCCACACTATCATTCTTCTCACATATACACTACGTTCCCATACGTTAACTAAATGGGTGGTGGCAGTGGCTACTTTTCAACATTCTTGCGAGACATAATTGTATAGGTATTTGCTACAGAGGACAGAGGGGGGAGGGGGAGGGGGGAGAGGGGCGCGGCGCAGGCCGGCCAGTCGGCCGGCCAGGACAGGCGGACTGCCAAGGCAGTGGGGCACAGGCTCACAGCTGTCAAGGCTGCTCACCCACACACACGCCTGCTTCCGGCAATCCCGCTCCGCACCCTTG
>NC_091576.1:3166581-3179081 GCF_042767895.1 Penaeus vannamei
AAATCCTCTCTGCACAAATGAATAATATTTAACGCATTTTCGGCTGACGTTACTCTCTGCGTCCCACTTTTCGCTTCGTCATCGTCAAAGGCAACAAGCAAGGAGATCGCTCGGAATGGGCAACCGGAGGCGAGTTCAATCCTGCCCAAGTTGCCCCGAAGTTGGCGATCTCCCATATTAGGTCAAATACGTCTTTCGAGACTCAATAACAATGTATTTTTCATTCAGTCTCATTTCCTTCTTTATAGTGTCTTTGAAAATAAGTGACTGTCGCATTTCTTCTTCTTAATTTGTATTATATGCTACGGATCAAGTCAATGTGTGTATTTTGGACGGAAGAAAATGAACTAATGCTTACTGATTGACTATTTCATAATTTTTGAGTCAGGTACGGATCTGATTCCTCACAAAAGAATCTGGTACGTATACACATAAGAAAAACGATGAAATAGTGAATCAGTAAGCATTAGTTCATTTTCTAAAATACAAGATCACATTGACTTGATCCGTGCCATGTAATACAAATTAGAAGAAAAATGCGATAGTCACTTATTTTCGAAGACCCTATAGAGAAGAAAATGTGGCTGGATGAAAATCTATTATTATTGAGTTTGAAATGATGCATTTGATCTAATTCTCATTATCAATTATGAAACGTGGAATTGGCAAAGAAAAGAAAAGAAAAGAAAAAGTTACGATGCTTTAGGATTTTTGAATTTCTCCCGTTTTGTCTAATATATAAGGAAATTTTATTCTTCATTTACCGTACAAATCCCCTCTCTTTGATGACTATTATATGTGTGCATTTATGTCCATGAACCTGTTATCTTTAATTGAGAACCAGATTTTATTACTGCAAATCCAGTCATATTGTTGGCCTTACCTCTAGTAGAAATATCTTGTAGGGAAAAAAATGTAAACTCTTCAGTGAAGATTTGATGACCTCATAGAAAGTGATCCAATGAAATATCAAAATGAATGTCGTTTTAACCCAAATGTTCCGGTCGTCGGCTTATGCCGACGGCCGGCAAATACATATTTTTCCGGGCGTCGGCATGAGCCGACGATGATCTTCGACGGGTTCAGGACGGGACCGACCTGCCGTCGGCCATAGCCGACGGCGAAATTTTATCCTCGGCGTTCACATGGAGATGTGTTATCCCCCTCCCTTCCCCCACTGCCGTACATGACAAAAGTTTCTTTTTTTTTCTAACTGCAATTCACTAATCCGTGTGTTAGCAATAAGATCAGCTTCTCACCCTCCTCCCCACTGGCCCACCTGCAGGAGGGGAGGGAAGACCTCGGAGAGGAGTGGTGCTTAGCGCATGATGCCGTCACGGTCATTGACAATCAAAATTACCTGCTTTGACCAGTTATGTGACCTCTGTCAGGTGAGGCGCGTCCTACCTTTCCATATTCTGCTAAAAAGAATAAAAAGATAAAAATTGAAGCTATGGGGGAAAGGAGGCGGGGACACATCGGGAATCAGGGATGGTACGCACCAGGTGGGACGGAGAGGGAAGGGGGGAGGGAGGACCTCGGGATGTAGGAGGGGCGGGTTAGCATTAGGGGGGTTTGTGGGGGGAGGGGGAGAGGGAAGACCACGGGTAGGGTGACCCACGTTGACCAATGGCCAGGTGGGACGGAGAGGGAAGGGGTCACGTGACCTCTTGTCAGGTGGGGCAAAGGGGGAGGGAAGACCTCTGGCTGGAGGGGCCTCGCACCAGGTGGGACGGAGAGGGAAGGGGGGAGGGAGGACCTCGGGATGTAGGAGGGGCGGGTTTGCATTAGGTGGGTCTGTGGGGGGAGGGAGAGAGGGAAGACTACGGGTAGGGTGACCCACGTTGACCAATGGCCAGGTGGGACGGAGAGGGAAGGGGTCACGTGACATCTTGTCACGTGACCTCTTGTCAGGTGGGGCAAAGGGGGAGAGGGGGAGGGAAGATCTCTGGCTGGAGGGGCCTACCACCACCCCCTTCTTCCCGAGGTTTCACCTTCCCCCCTCCCCCATAGCCCCAACTGACAAGAGGTCACGTAATTGGTCAACGTGGGTCATTCTGATTGGTCAATGACCGTGAAGGCGGGAGCAGAAAGTCTATAAATAGGGGGGAGGAGGGTAATTTTTTCATTCCAGGCCAGACTTTTGTCATTGCTGATCGATCTTCTGATAGCATATTGAAAATGTCCCGCCAACTACGAACCCAACGCTGCCGCTCGTCAAAGTAAGAATAATGATGAATAATGCTAACATGGTTATTTGGTGTAATGTATATACTTTTCTTTCTTCTTTTATGCCTTTTTACTTCTTTTTTGAGATTCTAACTTTGTTTTTATTCTACAGGTACTCGCATGCCGTAAGGAACCTTTACGACTCCGACCCTGACGACCCCAGACCATCAACTTCGGGAGAGGGC
Source organism: Penaeus vannamei (assembly GCF_042767895.1). NCBI lineage: Eukaryota > Metazoa > Arthropoda > Malacostraca > Decapoda > Penaeidae > Penaeus > Penaeus vannamei. The sequence goes on from NC_091576.1 coordinate 3,168,996, forward strand.
CCGAGACGGTTGAGGAATGCTCCGGAGTCTCACTTCTACCTCTATGAGACCGCGTCTGGTTGAGGAGAGATGAGGGAGGCTCTCGACTCCTCAGCCCAACCTGCCAACTCTGGACGATCCACCGCCATTCCCAACATCCCAGACTCCGACTGGGATATGGATGTTGACGATTCTGACGACGATGCCGACTACTCGCCGGAGGCAACGGAGAGCGACGCCGACTGGGAGGAGTTTGATTACGTGTCGTCGCATGACACGTCCATCGACTCCGACGAGCCGTTGTCAGCTGTTGCACGTCGGTTTGCTATGAGGAACGCTCCAGGGACTCCGGGTTTCGTCTGGAAGAAGAAGAGGCCTTTCGTGCGCCGTCACCCCTTCCAGGGCGTCCCAGGGGTCGAAAAAGCATGCCTCCTGCATGCCGACTCGACGGCAAGAGAGATCTTGGACTGCTTCCTGACACCGGAATTGTGGGACACTATGACGAGGGAGACCAACCGGTATGTGGAGCAGAGGCCGGTCACCCCATCTTCACACATGAAGACTTGGGAGAATACGACTGTGGAGGAGCTGCAGTCATTCATTGGCCTCCGCCTGCTCATGGGCCTGCAGCCGCGACCGCATTCGCGGTATTATTGGTCGAAGAACCGGTTGCTTTCCTCGTCTGTGTTCCCTGAAACGATGACCAGGGATAGATTTGATTTACTGCAAAGTCGGCTTCACTTCTCGGACAACGAGGACCCCCGTGCCGACACCGACCGTCTGTGGAAGCTGCGACCGGTGTTGGATATCCTCGATACGACGTTCAAGACGGTCTATATCCCTGACAGGAAAATCGTGGTTGATGAGTCGCTGTGGGCGTTCAGGGGACGTCACCACGCGATTCAATTCAACCCGACGAAGAGGGCGCGGTTCGGGATGAAGGTATATCGCCTGTGCGAGAGTGATGGTGCTGGTGCTGGCTACACCAGTGCCTTCAATGTCTACATGGGCCAGGACCGCGGCGACGTACCTGCCAGCATGAAGGCTGTGACCGACCTCATGAACCGCGCCTGCTTCTTCGAGAAGGGTTACGAGCTGTACTTGGACAACTGGTACAGCTCCCCGGAACTTTTCCATTGCCTGTCATCAAGGAAGACGAACGCCGTGGGAACAGTTCGGCTGAACCGCAAGTTCATGCCGAAGGACCTCAAGGTGAGCGCCCGCGGCGACGTCGACTTCCGGACTTCGGCGACGGGGATGTTGGCTATGTCTTGGATGGATCGGAAGCCGGTGCATATGCTTTCTACCATCCACGGCCCAGACATGGTTGACCTGCCCCCAAATCGCCGTGGTATAGTCCGGACGAAGCCCCAAGCCGTCGTTGACTACAACGTGGGGAAGAAGGGGGTAGACCTTGCCGATCAGTTGGCCGCGTCGTACTCCACAACCAGACGAACTAACAAGTGGTACCAGAATGTGTTTTACCACTTGCTCGACATGGCGGCGGTGAATGCTTTCGTGGTTCACAGGGCGTTGGGTGGCAACCTGACCCAGCTTGAGTTCCGCCTGGAGATCATAGCTAACTTCCTCGATCAACCTCCGGCCTACGGGAGAAGGGGTGGCCTTCGGACGCCTCCTGCTGCCACCCCATCGCCTCCTCGCCGCCGGAACGCCCCACGTCAGCAGCAGCGCCAGCAGGTACCACAGGGCCACGTCCTGGCTTTCAATCCAGGGCGAAAGTACCGCCGGTGTCGTCACTGCCGAGTAAGCCGCAACGTGAGGAAGGAGACGCGCTACAGGTGTGGCAGGTGTGATGTCTCACTGTGCCCGGCAGATTGCTTCAATCTGTGGCACAGCCCCCTGTAGCGAGGATGCGGCATCACCCACCTCTCCGATAGCAGCAGGCTATCGTTTTCGAAACAGCGCAGGAAGATCCACGACGCCACATCCAGTGGCAAAAGGAAGATCCATGACGCTGCCTCCAGCAGCAGGAGGACCCCTCACGCCGCCTCCAGCAGCAGGAGGATCTCTCACGCCGCCACCAGCAGCAGAAGGACCTCTCACGCCGCCTCCAGCAGCAGAAGGACCTCTCACGCCGCCTCCAGCAGCAGGATGATCTCTCACGCCGCCAACAGCAGCAGAAGGACCTCTCACGCCGCCACCAGCAGCAGAAGGACCTCTCACGCCGCCTCCAGCAGCAGGATGATCTCTCACGCCGCCACCAGCAGCAGAAGGACCTCTCACGCCGCCACCAGCAGCAGAAGGACCTCTCACGCCGCCACCAGCAGCAGAAGGACCTCTCACGCTGCCACCAGCAGTGGAAGGGCCTCTCACGCCGCCTCCAGCAGCAGGATGATCTCTCACGTCGCCACCAGCAGCAGAAGGACCTCTCATGCCGCCACCAGCAGCAGAAGGACCTCTCACGCCGCCTCCAGCAGCAGGATGATCTCTCACGCCGCCACCAGCAGCATAAGGACCTCTTACGCCGCCACCAGCAGCAGAAGGACCTCTCACGCCGCCACCAGCAGCAGAAGGACCTCTCACGCCGCCACCAGCAGTGGAAGGACCTCTCACGCCGCCTCCAGCAGCAGGATGATCTCTCACGCCGCCACCAGCAGCAGAAGGACCTATCACGCCGCCACCAGCAGCAGAAGGACCTATCACGCCGCCACCAGCAGCAGAAGGACCTCTCACGCCGCCACCAGCAGTGGAAGGACCTCCATCGCTGCCTCCAGCAGCAGGATGATCTCTCACGCCGCCACCAGCAGCAGAAGGACCTCTCACGCCGCCACCAGCAGCAGAAGGACCTCTCACGCCGCCACCAGCAGTGGAAGGACCTCTCACGCCGCCACCAGCAGCAGAAGGACCTCTCACGCCGCCACCAGCAGTAGAAGGACCCCTCACGCCGCCACAAGCAGCAGGTGTGATGTCTCATTGTGCCCGGCAGATTGCTTCAATCTATGGCACAGCCCCCTGTAGCGAGGATGCAGCATCACCCATCTCTCCGATAGCAGCAGGCTATCGTTTTCGAAACAGCGTAGGAAGATCCACGACGCCACATCCAGTGGCAAAAGGAAGATCCATGACGCTGCCTCCAGCAGCAGGAGGACCCCTCACGCCGCCTCCAGCAGCAGGAGGATCTCTCACGCCGCCACCAGCAGCAGAAGGACCTCTCACGCCGCCTCCAGCAGCAGAAGGACCTCTCACGCCGCCTCCAGCAGCAGGAGGATCTCTCACGTCGCCACCAGCAGCAGAAGGACCTCTCATGCTGCCACCAGCAGCAGAAGGACCTATCACGCCGCCACCAGCAGTGGAAGGACCTCTCACGCCGCCACCAGCAGCAGAAGGACCTCTCACGCCGCCACCAGCAGCAGAAGGACCTATCACGCCACCACCAGCAGCAGAAGGACCTCTCACGCTGCCACCAGCAGCAGAAGGACCTCTCACGCCGCCACCAGCAGCAGAAGGACCTCTCACGCCGCCACCAGCAGCAGAAGGACCTCTCACGCCGCCACCAGCAGCAGAAGGACCTATCACGCCACCACCAGCAGCAGAAGGACCTCTCACGCCGCCACCAGCAGCAGAAGGACCTATCACGCCACCACCAGCAGCAGAAGGACCCCTCACGCCACCACCAGCAGCAGAAGGACCTCTCATGCCGCCTCCAGCAGCAGGATGATCTCTCACGCCGCCACCAGCAGCAGAAGGACCTCTCACGCCGCCACCAGCAGTGGAAGGACCTCTCACGCCGCCACCAGCAGCAGAAGGACCTCTCACGCCGCCACCAGCAGCAGAAGGACCTCTCACGCCGCCACCAGCAGTGGAAGGACCTCTCACGCAACCTCCAGCAGCAGGAGGATCTCTCTCTCTTAGTAGCAACAGGCTACCTCTGCTCCTTCCAATAGTAGTTCAATAAAAACAAATAAACAAACAAACAAAAATCTATGGTTTCCATCTCCAAATTCCATAGTCTGAAACCATGAATTTTGACAAGCCATAAAGCAATAATTGATGTTCATATTTTTCAGAGAAACATTATTTTCAAGAGTATGAACTCTGAATTACAAGATGAACATATAAATTTACAAAAAAAACAAAGCCAGTTTGCGTCCACACTTCTCCAAAGTTGTCCTTTTGAACAATAACAATAACAGAATTACAATAACAGAAAATAATTTCTGAAATTATTCTGAAATGCATGGACAAAATGACCTGAAAACAGCCGCTCTGCGTGAGCTAAAGGCGGAACCGCGGACGGCTCATTAAATCAGATATAACTCATTGGATCTCTGCTGAACCGCATTACTTGGATAACTGTGGTAATTCTAGAGTTAATACATGCCTTTGTAGTCTCCGACCGCGAGGGAGGAACGCTTTTATTAGACCAAAACCCTCGGCAGCCGGTTCCCGCAAGGGGCAGGCCGCACACATCTTGGTGAATCAGAATAACTTTTGCCGAGCGCACGACCCCTCCCGTAACCCGGGTTGGGTCGGCGCCGCGTCCTGCAGGCGTCTGCCTTATCAGCTCTCGATTGTAGGTTAAACGCCTACAATGGCTATCACGGGTAACGGGGAATCAGGGTTCGATTCCGGAGAGGGAGCCTGAGAAACGGCTACCACATCTAAGGAAGGCAGCAGGCGCGCAAATTATCCACTCCCGGCACGGGGAGGTAGTGACGAAAAATACTGTTGCGAGCCCCGAACGGGGCCTCGCAATTGAGTACACTTTAAATCCTTGTACGAGGATCGAGTGGAGGGCAAGTCTGGTGCCAGCCGCCGCGGTAATTCCAGCTCCACTAGCGTATATTAAAGTTGTTGCGGTTGAAACGCTCGTAGTTTGACTTCTGCTCCGGACCGGCCGGGAAACCCTGGTGGAGGTCCGAAGCGTTTCTAACGTGCAAATCGATCGCCAGAGCTGAGTATAGGGGCGAAAGACCAATCCAACTATCTAGTAGCTGGTTCCCTCCGAAGTTTCCCTCAGGATAGCTGGCACTCGCATCGAACGAGTTCCATCCGGTAAAGCGAATGACTAGGGGTGTTGGGGACGAAAGAACCTAGAATGTAATAGTCAGAAACTCCGTGCTGATGCTGACAGACGAAAACATTAAAAACATTCCTTACTGAAGTGCTAAATTGACATTATAAACATAAATTCATTGAACAGCTACCTAACCGGAGACTAAATATCCATTATGCAGAACTCAAGCTCACAGGGCAGGACAATAAAACTTCTTTTTCTAACTTATTATTTTTATTAAAGGCTTTAGATCGATCCGCGCGACGCCAGTTAACACGTTGGCGCCATTGTTAATGTTCTTTATGTTATTCTACTTTTATGGAAATATACATTTATTAAGCGCACGTCAGCTGGCAAGTATCATTGTAAATATCATTTTATTTTATTTTCCTATACATATGTATTTAATAAAAGTATGGCTCAGTTAACACGTTGGCACCGTTGTCAATATTATTTCTTTCTCTCTGTTTGTTCGTACACACACACACACATACACACACAAACACAAATACACACACACATACATACAAACACAAACACACACGCATACATACAAACACAAGCACACACATGCATACAAACACACACACACACATACAATCACAAACACACACACGTACAATCACAAACACACACACATGTAATCACAAACAAACAAACACACACACACATACAAGAACAAACACACACAAACACATACACACACAAACACACACATAAACTCACACACACATACACAAACACAAAGACACACACACACACACACACACACACACACACACACAAAGACACACATTTCGATTAACAATCCCTTGATTCTATGACAAAAATTAACTTGTTCTTTTTAATATTCATCTGTTCGGAAGTGATGCACCAAAGGATGACATATATTCCCGAGTATTTTTCCAAATCCTTTTGCTAGCTGTTGTCATCTTTGAGGAAAGTATGGCTAAAAATATAATCGTGAACGTTGAAAAAAATAGATATCATAAAAAAGAAAAGAAAAAAAAAACTTGATGAAATAAAAAGGATATAAAAAGCACCACTTTTGACGATTAACCTGTATTCAATTTCATTCTTTATATATATATATATATATATATATATATATATATATATATATATATATATATATATATATATATATATATATATATATATATATGTATGTATGTGTGTGTGTGTGTGTGTGTGTGTGTATACATAGATATACAGATATTCACATTCATATACATATATGTGTAAATATAAAACGCTGGCTGTAGATAGAATGAAGAAGAAAAAATACATATATTGAAAAGTTTGAACAGAATCAGAAACCAAGAAGAAATAAGTTCTCAATTAAGTAGATTAGAGAACGGACTCAAATTCCAGAACTATTTTTCCAGTTTAATAACCCGAATGTCTGATGAGCTAGGCCATCGACCTTTCAATATATTTTTTTCCTTCTGCCGTAGACGTCAAAAAAGTGTGTGTGTGTACACGTGTGTGTACGGTTGTGTGTGTATGTGCGAGTGCGAGTGTGGGTGTGGGCGTTTGGCTTGGCTGGCGGTCCCCCCCAAGTGCCCGCCAGGCTCCCGCTCCTGCCGGACGGGTGGAAGGCCCTGTCTCTGGTCGTGTTGCCTGCGGACCTGCGCCGCCAACTATAGGGAGAGGCGGTTGGGTGCAGGGTTCGCGGGTGGCGGAGCGGGGCTGGGAGCGCGGGCCGCCGGAGCCGAGCGCCGCCCTTGGCCTGCTGTGTGGCGGCGGCCGCGCGTCTCCCACTCGGTCCTTTCCCCCGTGCCGCCGCCTGGCCTGAGCGAGCGAGCGGGGTTGGCGGGCGGGCGGGCGGTCCCCCCCAAGCGCCCGCCAGGCTCTCGCTCCTGCCGGACGGATGGAAGGCCCTGTCTCTGGTCGTGTTGCCTGCGGGCCTGCGCCGCCAACTATAGGGAGAGGCGGTTGGGTGCGGGGTTCGCGGGTTGCGGAGCGGGGCTGGGAGCGCGGGCCACCGGAGCCGAGCGCCGCCCTTGGCCTGCTGTGTGGCGGCGGCCGCGCGTCTCCCACTCGGTCCTTTCCCCCGTGCCGCCGCCTGGCCTGAGCGAGCGAGCGGGGTTGGCGGGCGGGCGGGCGGTCCCCCCCAAGCGCCCGCCAGGCTCCCGCTCCTGCCGGACGGATGGAAGGCCCTGTCTCTGGTCGTGTTGCCTGCGGGCCTGCGCCGCCAACTATAGGGAGAGGCGGTTGGGTGCGGGGCCGCGGGTGGCGGAGCGGGCTGCCGGAGCCGAGCACCGCCCTTGGCCTGCTGTGTGGCGGCGGCCGCGCGTTTCCCACACGGTCCTTTCCCCCGTGCCGCCGCCTGGCCTGAGCGAGCGAGCGGGCGGGCGGCCTGCCCAGCGAGGCCGTTCAGCCACGTCTTCCTTGGCTGGCCAGGGGACGGCTTGGGCTTTTCCCTGCCCCTTCGGCCCCCCCGCGCCCTCTCGGGCCGAGGGCGGCGGGCCCTGGCCTGGCCTGGCCTGCCTGCCTCGTCTTCCTTAGAACAGGGGTTGGCTCGGGCTTCCCCCCATCGGCCCCTGGCGCCCTCTCGGGCCGAGGGCGGCGGCATGGGATTCGGGCGAGGCCCTGCCGCACCCCCGACGGGGCGTTGCCCCGGCCGGCCGGACGGGCGAGGGCGGGCCCTGGGCGCGGTCGTGTGTGGCTGAGGGCCTGCGCCGACAACGACAGGGGGACTGCCTCGGCTGTGGGCGGGCGGGCGGCGAGCCCCGCGTCGAGTTCGCCGTCGGGGCCGGGCGGGGGCCTTGCACGGGCGGTGCGGGGTCCCCCTGCTGGTTGGTCCTAGCCCTCCGGGCGGGCGGCTTGGGCTCTCCTGCCCCCTGCGCCCTCTCGGGCCGAGGGCGGAGGCGGCGGCGGCGGGCGCGGGCGTGCCCCCCGCCGCCGTAAGGAAGCCCCTGCCTCTCCGGCTCCCGTCCTCGAAAGCGGGGCAGGCTTTGGGGGGGGGGGTCCTGGCTGCCGGGGCCGTCGGAGGGGCTGCCTTCCCTGGCCCCCAGGGCCGAGCGGCCCCTGCCCGCGGTCGTGTGGGCTGAGGGCCCGCGCCGACAACTATAGGGGGGACCACCTTCGGCAGCTGCGGGCGGGCGGCGAGCTCGCCGTCGGGGCCGGTCGGGGGCCTAGCGCGGGCGGTGCGGGGGCATCCTGCTGGTTGGGCCTCACCCCCCGGGCGGGCGGCTTGGGCTCTCTTGCCCCCTGCGCCCTCTCGGGCCGGGGGCGGAGGCGGCAGCGGCGGGCGCAGGCGTGCCCCCCGCCGCCGTGAGTAAGCCCCTGCCTCTCCGGCTCCCGTCCCCGAAAGCGGGGCAGGCTTTGGGGGAGGCCTGGCTGCCGGGGCCGTCGGAGGGGCTGCCTTCCCTGGCCCCCGGGGCCGAGCGGCCCCTGCCCCGCGGTCGTGTGGGCTGAGTCGGCCCGCGCCGACAACTACAGGGTGGTCCACCTTCATTTGGGTGTCGGCGGGCGTCGGCGGCGGCAAGCCGTGGCCGCGACATCCCCGCTGCCCTGGCCCGCCAACGCGCGGCCCTCTCCCCACCCCCTGCCGAGCGTGCTGGGCTGGGCTGGAACGCGGCGAGGCGGGCGCGGGTCCCCCTCGGGTCCGGAGCCGGCCGGAGCAGGCCGCCCTCGGGGCCGGCCGGCGAGCGTGGCGGGCGGGGGCAAGAGGCGGTGCAGCGGGGTTGGCGGCTGGGGGCCCGTTGCTCCCCGCCCTCCACCCACGAGAAAGTGAGGCGTTTACCGGGGCGTGGGTGGTGGGGCGTGCGGAGGGCGTCCTCTCCCTGGGCGTGGCGCAGGAGGGGCCCCTGTTTGCGGTCGTGTTGGCTGAGGGACCGCGCCGACAACCCATGGCCGCATCTCTTCCCTCCCTCACCGTTGCGGCGCTCTCCCTGCTGCTTTCCCTTCTGTCCCTTGCTGCTCTGCTCTTTTCTCCCTGTTCTTACGTCCGGGGTTGTGTGGTGTCTTTTGGGGGTTTGGGCTCCATCCTGTGCTCTTGGTAAGCTCGGGCGTCGGTCCCTTCCCCGAATTTCCCTCTCCCCCGAACCTGGCACAGCAAAGGTCGCGGGCTCGCGCCACGATGCCGACCGGGGGCCGCCGGGGTAACCAGTCCCCGTGCCACCCCCGCCAGTGTCGGCTGTGGTCCTGCCCTTCACACAGGCGACCGCCCCTCTCTTGACGTTCGGAATGGTTTCCGAGTGCCGCCCCCCTTTTGCGGCCTTCCCCTCGCGACGGCTGAGCCCCTTGCGGTTCTTCTCCCCTCGGCCACGTTTCGCCGGTAGCGCGGAGTTAGATCCCGGGTGTGCACACCCTTGCGGCGAGAAAGGAAAACCCCCCCGGCAATCCCACGCCCCTCCTCCTGCGGACTCCACGGGTGAGGCAGGTTGAAAAGGAGCCTGTGCCCCTGTGCTGGCTGGCTGGCCTGCCTGCGCCGCGCCCCTCTCCCCCCCTCCCCCTCCCCCCTCTGTCCTCCTCGTCGCTGCACGACCACGATGGCGATAGAGAGAAGGGCTCGCGCCCGGGAGGGAGCTCGCCGTGGCCGTTGTTCTGGTCCGGCGACGCTGTCGTCTCCCTCCCCTGCGTGCGGCGCACCCTGAGTCGAGAGAGAAACGACCCCCAACAACCAGCCATCGAAAAGAGTGCGGCCCCCCCTTTATTTGAAATGCCCCCCCTCCTTCGTCCCCATCCCTTCCTGGTGTGGCTTCTGGCCTCAGCAGCGGGAGAGCGGGGCGAGAGTCGTCGGGCTTTTCCGGGGGGGTTTTGCCATGTGAAAAGCCAAAATAACAATAACCAGAGAGGTCGAGAGAGAAGTGAGAGGAAGAAAGAAAGGCAGGCAGGAAGGCAAGACCGCAGCGGAAGAGCGGCGGCGGCGGCGTCGGCGGCAGTGCCTGCCCCGTAATATTGGCAGCTGCTGCTGCCGCCCCCCCGCTCGAGAAAGCTACTATCGTCTCCCTCCTCCTCCTCCTCCTTCTTCTTCCATGTCCTCCTCCTCCTAATGTTGTTCATATGACGACGACCACGCTAGTGTGCGTTGTTGCTTCTACCTGGTTGATCCTGCCAGTAGTCATATGCTTGTCTCAAAG
>NC_091576.1:3184081-3186504 GCF_042767895.1 Penaeus vannamei
GCTCTATTGATGAAGCCAATTGAGTTTCCATTAGACCTTGCTTAGTCGATACGAAAGGAAAAAAAATAACTTAAATTAAATACAACATAAACCAAACATTCCTAATTATATTAGCACTATATCATTTACCTTGTGATCATAATGTAGGAAAAAATAATTTGTCTCAACTTTGTTATCAGTTAGTTATAATTGTTATTATTGTTATTATTATTATTATTATTATTATTTGACTTTCCTTTTGTATATTATTTTATCTATTTATATATATTCTTTTAATTATTATTATTTTTTTTTTTTCCTTTAGTGACATGCCTGCTTTCTTTTGATTGTTCCTATCCTTTTCAGCATATTCGATTTTCCCAACCTTATCTCATTTAAATCAGATATCTTATTTAATCTGTAAATAAATGCAATGGCTCATATACATGATCAGTGGGTTCATAAGATAGGCCTCATCGGCAACACCATATTCTTTATTTAATAAATACAAACAATTACACATATAGAAAAGCTCATTTCGGATAGAAATATGAGTTTAATTTTCATAAAAGAGAGGACAAATATTCTCTACATCCACCTATATAATTTTCAGTCATCATGGTAAATAGATGATAAAACACGACGTAACCGAACACATTTACTGCCATAAATAAATATATAGAGAAAACTGAAAAAAAAAAACGGTCAGAAAAGGCATTTAGTACGATTTACTTGGACTCATTGGAGTCGTAGAAGTACTGGGGCCTGGGAGGTCTGTATTCGCGGGACTCAGCAGACTCATCGGACTCCGACTCAAAGGACTCATGTGAGTCAGGATAACTGGCCTCGCCCTCGTAGTTGACCTCAGCCACGTAGCCGGAGTCGCCGTCCACGAAGTACTTGACGGTCTGCAGGCGGCCGTCGGGGAGCTGCACGTAGTAGGATCCCTGGGTGTCGTCGCCGTCACGGGCCTCCTGGTGTCCGAACTCGTTGCTTGAGGAGTCATCGCTGACGACCCAGTTGAAGCTGTACTTGGCTTCGGAGGACTCGTAGGACTCGGGGAAGCTTCATTGGACGCTGAAGTGGAAACACAGATTAGCCATGATTAAAAGTATTATGTAATATCATCGAAATTAATAATTTTAATTTTTTTCCCTTTTAAATTTTTATTTAGTGCATCGATTCCAAGTAATTCGCTAGTTCGGATAGTGAGATACTCACCTGAGGCGGCAGGTATTCGTAGGACTCGGCAGAAGCTTCTTGGAACGCTAAAGTGGAAAACATGGTGGCATTAGCTAAGATTTGATAAATACTAGTAATATTTTACGAAACTGATACCCTTTATTTTTTCTCAGGCTTAGTATATCGATTCTACCGTAATTCGCGGCGTCACGTAGATTCAGACTCACCTGAGGCGGCAGGTATTCGTAGGACTCCGGCTGTCAGCTGCAATGACAGCAGCCAGACCAGGACGAAAAGGGAGCTGGGAAAGATAATTATAAGTTTTAGATGTTTACGTGTATTTGTAAATGGATAAAGAGTGATTTCGAGGTGATACGAAATTTACCTTAGGTTCATGATGGGAGGGGAGCTTGAGGGCAAGTGTCGATCTCGACGCAGCGGCCAATTTATAGTACGACCCAAAGGTCGTTTTGTTAGGTTGTTCAAGGTCATTTTTTTTCTCTCTCTCTTCCTTTTTTCCCTTTCTTCCCCCTCCTTTTTTTTTTTTTTTTTTTTTTTTTTTTTTTTTTTTTTTTGGTGTGTGGGTTTTTTTTTTATCTTTACTTTTTTTGGTTTTTTTTTGGTTTTGTGGTGTGGGGTTTTTTTTTTGTTTTTTTTTTTATAATAATAATAATAATAATATAATTTTATTAATTAATTATATTATATGTAATTACATTATATTAATATTTTATATGCACATAAATATATATGGATATATCATATATTTCTGAAATGTATCGATATATAAATATACATGTAATATATAAATCATTATATGAAATGAGGAGGGAGAGAGACAAAAAAGGGGGATTGAACATCCATGTCAAAGGAAGTATAATATAACGCAGTTTTCTGAGTCAGTCATACCCATGATGATACTTGTAGAAGCTACAATATTTCGTTTATCTTTATTCATGAATATTTTTTTTTCCTGATTACGTTATTACAGAAATTCGTAAGGTGAATTGGTAAATATGCATTTTATAGATTTTTCTTTATTAAAGTATATATTATTCTGTTTCTAAAACATTTTGACCTGTCGTTTTGCTTTATGATTTTGTATCCATTTTTTTCTTATTTCTTACTCGATAAAAAATTTTTCTAATAGTCCTATTTATAGTTTTTGGGTTTTGTTCTTTCTGCGTTTATCTTATTTTTAAATTCCTTTTTTCACGTCTTATTTGTAAAAATGGCAAACGTAGTAACGGTGGAGTGATTGA
>NC_091576.1:3187004-3189504 GCF_042767895.1 Penaeus vannamei
CGCTCGCCGGCCGGCTCCGGCCCCGAGGGGGACCCGCGACCGCCTCGCCGCGTTCCAGGTCAGCCCAGCACGCTCGGCAGGGGTGGGGAGAGGGCCGCGCGTTGGCGGGCCAGGGCAGCGGGGACCGCCGCGGCCACGCACGCCGACACCCAAATGAAGGTGGACCACCCTGTAGTTGTCGGCGCGGGCCGACTCAGCCCACACGACCGCGGGGCAGGGGCCGCTCGGCCCCGGGGGCCACGGAAGGCAGCCCCTTCGACGGCCCCGGCAGCCAGGACCCCCCCAAAGCCTACCCCGCTTTCGGGGACGGGAGCCGGAGAGGCAGGGGCTTCCTCGCGGCGGCGGGGGCCACGCCCGCGCCCGGCGCCTCCGGCTCCGACCTCGGCCCTCGGCCCGAGAGAGCGCAGGTGGCAGGAGAGCCCAAGCCGCCCGCTCGGGGGGCGAGGCCCAACCAGCAGGCGGCCCCCACACCGCCTGCGCAAGGCCCCCGACCGGCCCCGACGGCGAGCTCGCCGCCCATCCGCCTGCAGCCGCCGAAGGTGGCCCCCCCTATAGTTGTCGGCACGGGCCCTCAGCCCACACGACCGCGGGCAAGGGCCGCTCGGCCCCGGGGGCCAGGGAAGGCAGCCCCTCCGACGGCTCCGGCAGCCAGGACCCCCCAAAGCCTGCCCCGCTTTCGGGGACAGCAGCCGGAGAGGCAGGGGCTTCCTCGCAGCGGCGGGGGCCACGCCCGCCGCCTCCGCCCCCGGCTCGAGAGGGCGCAGGGGGCGAGGCCGAACCAGCAGGGGGCCACCGCACCGCCCGCGCAAAGCTCCCGCCCGGTCCCGATGGCGAGCCGACGCGGGGCTCGCCACCCGCCCGCCCGCAGCCGAAGGTGGCCTCCCCTATAGTTGTCGGCGCAGGCCCTCAGCCACCATGACCGAGCCTAGGGCCCGCCCTCGGCCGCCCGCCAGGGAAAAACGGCCCCTTCGGTGGGCGATCCCGGCAGGGCCGCGCCCGTCCCCTACGCCGCCGCCCACGGCCCGAAGGGGGCCGAAGGGGGAAAGCCCAGCCAGCCCCTGCCCGAGGAAGACGAGGCAGACTGACAGGCAGGTCCAGCCACCGGCCCGCCGCCCTCGGCCCGAGAGGGCGTGGGGGACGAAGGGGAAAGGGGAAAGGAAGCCCAAGCCGCCAAACCGGGGGCGGGAGGGCCGGCCCCGACGGCGGCCGCAGCAGCAGCGGGCTCGAGGCGGGGGTCGCCCCCCGCCGCCCGCAGCCGAGGCAGTCCTCCTGTCGTTGTCGGCGCAGGCCCTCAGCCACCACGACCGCGCCCAGGGCCCGCCCTTGCCCGTCCGGCCGGGGCAAGGCCCCGTCGGGGGTGCGGCAGGGCCACGCCCGAATCCCACGCCACCGCCCTTGGCCCGAGAGGGCGCCAAGGGCCGATGGGGGTAAGCCCGAGCCAACCCCTGTTCTAAGGAAGACGAGGCAGGCAGGCCAGGCCAAGCCAGGGCCCGCCGCCCTCGGCCTGAGAAGGCACGGGGGGGGGGGCCGAAGGGGTAGGGAAAAGCCCAAGCCGTCCCCTGGCCAGCCAAGGAAGACGTGGCTGGAAGGCCAACCCAGGAGGCGCCGCCGCCACCGCAGCCCCCAGGCCCACAATCTCCTCTCCACCCCCCTAGGCTGAACGGCCTCGCTGGGCAAGCCGCCGCGCCGCCCGCTCGCTCAGGCCAGGCGGCGGCACGGGGGAACGGACCGAGTGGGAGATGCGCGGCCGCCGCCGCCGCCGCCACACAGCAGGCCAAGGGTGGCGCTCGGCTCCGGCGGCCCGCGCTCCCAGCCCCGCCCGGCAGCCCGCCCCGCCACCCGCGGCCCCATACCCAACCGCCTCTCCCTATAGTTGGCGGCGCAGGCCCGCAACCAACACGACCAGAGACAGGGCCTTCCATCCGTCCGGCAGGAGCGGGAGCCTGGCGGGCGCTAGGGGGGACTACCCCCGGCGGGGCGGTCGCGATGTGGGTTGCCGGGGGCGGGGGGGGGGGGGGATAATGGAGGGGGCACCGAACCACCACTCGCCCCCCACCCAAACGTTCCTCTCGTACTGGGCGGGGCTCCTGTCGCGACGTGGCGACGTTGTTAATAGCACAATGTAATTCACGAAAAATGGTGTTCATTTTAAAGAAAATCATCTGAATTATTGTGGTGCTTGTGGCAATTATTACTTTATTTCCGTACATCTGGCAACGAGTGCATTGTTGACGTGCATCTTCCCCAATTGTTGATCAACCGTTGTTCGGATTAATTTAATTCCAAATTCCACTTTCATGGTCCAATATGAAGTAAGATTAAAAACACATGAGTTTATTTGATTTATTTGAAGTGATATATATATATATATATATATATATATATATATATATATATATATATATATATATATATATATATATATATATATATATATATAAATCGGACAAAGACCATTAGAGGGAAAATTCAGGAAAACCACTGCAACCACGACATGTTG
>NC_091576.1:3194504-3199504 GCF_042767895.1 Penaeus vannamei
AAGATGTTAAGATAATGACAAATATCCCTCTGAAAATTCCACAGTTATCCAAATATTGCGGTTCAGCAGAGATCCAATGAGTTCTATCTGATTTAATGAGCCGTCCGCGGTTTGGCCTTAAGTCGGCCTGTACTTACACATGCATGGCTTAATCTTTGAGACAAGCATATGACTACTGGCAGGATCAACCAGGTAGAAGCAACAACGCACACTAGCGTAGTCGTTGTCGTCGTCATATGAACATTAGGAGGAGGACATGGAGGAAGAAGAAGGAGGAGGAGGGAGACGATAGCAGCTTTCTCGAGCTGGGGGCGGCAGCAGCAGCCACAATGGGCTGCGCTGCCCCCTTACGGGGGGCACTGCCGCCGCCGCCGCTCTTCCGCTGCGGTCTTTCCTTCCTGCCTGCCTTTTTCCTCTCACTTCTCTCTCGACCTCTCCGGTTATTGTTACTTTGGCTTTTCACATGGCAAAACCCCCGTGGAAAAGCCACACCAGGAAGGAATGGGGACGAAGGAGGGGGGGCATTTCAAATAGAGGGGGGAACGCACTTTTTTCGATGGCTGGTTGTTGGGGGTCGTTTCTCTCTCGACTCAGGCTGCGCCGCACACAGGGGAGGGAGACGACAGCGTCGCCGGACCAGAACAACGGCCGCGGCGAGCTCTCTCCCGGGGTCGAGCCCCTTTTCTCTCTATCGCCATCGTGGTCGTGCAGCGACGAGGAGGACAGAGGGGGGGAGAGGGGCGCGGCGCAGGCATGCCAGCCGGCCGGCCGGGACAGGCGGGCTGCCAAGGCAGTGGGGCACAGGCTCACAGCTGTCAAGGCTGCTCACCCACACACACGCCTGCTTCCGGCAATCCCGCTCCGCACCCTTGAGCTGTGCAAAGCTAAAGGCCACCACGCCTTTGCTCACCGCCTCTCCGCCTTCTCCTCCTTCTCTTTCCTCCGCTCTCCGTCGCAGCAACGGGCCGCAGACAAAACTACATACGACTCCAACCCCCACAAAGAACACCACACGCAACGGGGCCCTGGCCGCAACTCGCGCTGCAAGGCTCGGCTCCGGAGGCAAGCAAGCAAGCAAACAAACGGGAGCCGGCAGGAGGCGAGCGAGCCAAGCCCGTGGCAAGGGGGAGGGGAGGTACTCTCGCTGGCCCAGTCTCCTTCAACCTGCCTCACCCGTGGGCTCCGCAGGAGGAGGGGCGTGGGATTGCCGGGGGTTTCTTCCTTTCTCGCCGCAAGGGTGTGCACACCCGGGATCTAACTCCGCGCTACCGGCGAAACGTGGCCGAGGGGAGAAGAACCGCAGGGGGCTCAGCCGTCGCGAGGGGAAGGCCGCAAAAGGGGGGCGGCACTCGGAAACCATTCCGAACGTCAAGAGAGGGGCGGTCGCCTGTGTGAAGGGCAGGACCACAGCCGACACTGGCGGGGGTGGCACGGGGACTGGTTACCCCGGCGGCCCCCGGTCGGTATTGTGGCGCGAGCCCGCGACCTTTGCTGTGCCAGGTTCGGGGGGGAGGGAAATTCGAGGAAGGGACCGACGCCCGAGCTTACCAAGAGCACAGGACGGCGCCCAAACCCCCAAAAGACACCACACACCCCCGGACGTAAGAACAGGGAGAAAAGAGCAGAGCAGCAAGGGACAGAAGGGGAAAGGAGCAGGGAGAGCGCCGCAACGGTGAGGGAGGGCCATGGGTGTCCCCCTATAGTTGTCGGCGCGGTCCCTCAGCCAACACGACCGCAAACAGGGGCCCCTCCTGCGCCACGCCAAGGGAGAGGACGCCCTCCGCACGCCCCACCACCCACGCCCCGGTAAACGCCTCACTTTCTCGCGGGTGGAGGGCGGGGAGCAACGGGCCCCCAACCGCCAACCCCGCTGCACCGCCTCTTGCCCCCGCCCGCCACGCTCGCCGGCCGGCTCCGGCCCCGAGGGGGACCCGCGCCCGCCTCGCCGCGTTCCAGCCCAGCCCAGCACGCTCGGCAGGGGTGGGGAGAGGGCCGCGCGTTGACGGGCCAGGGCAGCGGGGACCGCCGCGGCCACGGCTTGCCGCCTCCGCCACCGCCGCCCGCTGACACCCAAATGAAGGTGGACCACCCTGTAGTTGTCGGCGCGGGCCGACTCAGCCCACACGACCGCGGGGCAGGGGCCGCTCGGCCCCGGGGGCCAGGGAAGGCAGCCCCTCCGACGGCCCCGGCAGCCAGGACCACCCCTAAGACTGCCCCGCTTTCGGGGACGGGAGCCGGAGAGGCAGGGGCTTCCTCGCGGCGGCGGGGGCCATGCCCGTGCCCGCCGCCGCCGGCTCCGCCCTCGGCCCGAGAGAGCCCAAGCCGCCCGCTCGGGGGGCGAGGCCCAACCAGAAGGCGGCCCCCGCCCGGCCCCGACGGCGAGCTCGCCGCCCGTCCGCCTGCAGCCGCCGAAGGTGGTCCCCCCTATAGTTTTCGGCACGGGCCCTCAGCCCACACGACCGCGGGCAGGGGCCGCTCGGCCCCGGGGGCCAGGGAAGGCAGCCCCTCCGACGGCCCCGGCAGCCAGGACCCCCCCAAAGCCTGCCCCGCTTTCGGGGAGGGGAGCCGGAGAGGCAGGGGCTTCTTCGCGGCGGCGGGGGCCACGCCCGGGCCCGCCGCCGCCGCCTCCGCCCCCGGCCCGAGAGGGCGCAGGGGGCGAGGCCCAACCAGCAGGGGGCCCCCGCACCGCTCGCGCAAGGCCCCCACCCGGTCCCGACGGCGAGCTCGACGCGGGGCTCGCCGCCCGCCCGCCTGCAGCCTCAGCCAACACAACCGCGCCCAGGGCCCTCCCTCGGCCGCCCGCCAGGGAAAAACGGCCCCTTCGGAGGGCAATCCAGGCAGGGCCGCGCCCGTCCCCTACGCCGCTGCCCACGGCCCGCGAGGGCGCAGGGGGCCGAAGGGGGAAAGCCCGAGTCAGCTCCTGCCCGAGGAAGACGAGGCAGACTGACAGGCAGGTCCAGCCACCGGCCCGCCGCCCTCGGCCTAAGAGGGCGCAGGGGACGAAGGGGAAAGGGGAAAGGAAGCCCAAGCCGCCAAACCGGGGGCGGGCGGGCCCTGTATCACCGGTGCGGGAGGGCAGGCCGGCCCCGACGGCGGCCGCAGCAGCAGCGGGCTCGAGGAGGTCGCCCCCCGCCGCCCGCAGCCGAGGCAGCCCCCTGTCGTTGTCGGCGCAGGCCCTCAGCCACCACGACCGCGCCCAGGGCCCGCCCTTGCCCGTCCGGCCGGGGCAAGGCCCCGTCGGGGGTGCGGCAGGGCAACGCCCGAATCCCACGCCACCGCCCTCGGCCCGAGAGGGCGCCAGGGGCCGATGGGGGTAAGCCCGAGCCAACCCCTGTTCTAAGGAAGACGAGGCAAGCGGACCAGGCTAGGCCAGGGCCTGCCGCCCTCGGCCCGAGAGGGCGTGGGGGGGGCCAAAGGGGTAGGGAAAAGCCGTCCCCTGGCCAGCCAAGGAAGATGTGGCTGGCAGGCCAACCCAGGAGGCGCCGCCGCCACCGCAGCCCCCAGGCCCACAATCTCCTCTCCACCCCCCTAGGCTGAACGGCCTCGCTGGGCAGGCCGCCGCGCCGCCCGCCCGCTCAGGCCAGGCGGCGGCACGGGGGGAACGGACCGAGTGGGAGACGCGCGGCCGCCGCCGCCGCCACACAGCAGGCCAAGGGCGGCGCTCGGCTCCGGCGGCCCGCGCTCCCAGCCCCGCCCGGCAGCCCGCCCCGCTACCCGCGGCCCCGCACCCAACCGCCTCTCCCTATAGTTGGCGGCGCAGGCCCGCAGGCAACACGACCAGAGACAGGGCCTTCCATCCGTCCGGTAGGAGCGGGAGCCTGGCGGACGCTAGGGGGGACTGCTCCCGGCGGGGCGGTCGTGATGTGGGTTGCCTGGGGGGAGGGGTAATGGAGGGGGTCACCGAACCACCACTCGCCCCCCACCCCACCGTTCGTCTCGTACTGGGCGGGGCTCCTGTCGCGACGTGGCGACGTTGTTAATAGCACAATGTAATTCACGAAAAATGGTGTTCATTTTTTAAGAAAATCATCTGAATTATTGTGGTGCTTGTGGCAATTATTACTTTATTTCCGTACATCTGGCAACGAGTGCATTGTTGACGTGCATCTTCCCCAATTGTTGATCAACCGTTGTTCGGATTAATTTAATTCCAAATTCCACTTTCATGGTGCAATATGAAATAATATTAAAAACACATGAGTTTATTTGATTTATTTGAAGTGATATATATATGTATATATATATATATATAAAATCGGAGAAAGACCATTAGAGGGAAAATTCAGGAAAACCACTGCAAGGACGACATGTTGGTCACGTGTTCCTCGTCACTGTTTCCTCTGAAGTTTCCTGAAAAAACGAGCTGTGATCATGGATTAACGACAACAGAGAAAACATAAACAAAAGTGACATTCCATTACTAGGAATAACAACAACAGCAAGAATAGATAATAATATCACTATCAACCATAATGGCATAATTGATTATATTGATAATAACAACCGTAATGATTACAACTAATGGTTTCCTACTCTACTCACAGCCTCCGAAGCCTCCGCCAAAGCCTCCTCCGCCTGAAAAAAATGTCAATTTCTCGTAAAATGTAAAATATTTTCAACAATGCAGCGTGAAGATGAGAATTTCTGCGAATATATATTTATTTTCATTACAAATGTATATTTTAGTGTTTCATTAGATGTTTTCATTTTAGTTCGTTAGATAGTTTTTTTCCTTTATATAATAATGCGTTTTGGGGGAAAAATAATAAATAAATATGATTTTCAGCGTGCAGTCTGCATGTGGTCTTTGCGGGTTATGCAAGACTTTTTCCTCTCTCTAACGGACACAATAATCAACTCAAACAAAGACGTGCGAGTACACACACACACACACACACACACACACACACACACACACACACACACACACACACACACACACACGCACATACACACGAACACGCACACACACATACACGCACATACACACGCACACACAC
>NC_091576.1:3202004-3204504 GCF_042767895.1 Penaeus vannamei
CTATACAATAATCGTTTAATTAATTAATCGAAATTCAACTTTCCTACACTTTAAACCAACTTTGCGTACGTCATACCCGGATGTTATCCATATTTCACTCGATATCTAATGAGATGTCGAGTCCCACCATTTCCGCGCAAATTACACTTGGTAAATCCTCTCTGCACAAATGAATAATATTTAACGCATTTTCGGCTGACGTTACTCTCTGCGTCCCACTTTTCGCTTCGTCATCGTCAAAGGCAACAAGCAAGGAGATCGCTCGGAATGGGCAACTGGAGGCGAGTTCAATCCTGCCCAAGTTGCCCCGAAGTTGGCGATCTCCCATATTAGGTCAAATACGTCTTTCGAGACTCAATAACAATGTATTTTTCATTCAGCCTCATTTTCTTCCCTATAGTGTCTTTGAAAATAAGTGACTGTCGCATTTTTCCTTCTTGATTTGTATTTTATGCTACGGATCAAG
This sequence comes from Penaeus vannamei, assembly GCF_042767895.1. Taxonomy (NCBI): domain Eukaryota; kingdom Metazoa; phylum Arthropoda; class Malacostraca; order Decapoda; family Penaeidae; genus Penaeus; species Penaeus vannamei. Next base: position 3,202,471 of record NC_091576.1, read on the forward strand.
TCAATGTGGGTATTTTAGACGGAAGAAAATGAACTAATGCTTACTGATTCACTATTTCCTAATTTTTGAGTCAGGTACGGATCATAAGAGAATATGGTTCGTATACACATAAGAAAAAAGGATGAAATAGTGAATCAGTAAGCATTAGTTCATTTTCTTCCGTCTAAAATACAAGATCAAATTGACTTGATCCGCGCCATATGATACAAATTATAAGAAAAAAAAAAATGCGATAGTCACTTATTTTCGAAGACCCTATAGAGAAGAAAATGTGGCTGGATGAAAAATACATTATTTTTGAGTTTCAAATTATGCATTTGACCTAATCCTCTGACTTATCATCAATCATTATCAATTATCAAACGTGGAATTGGTCAAGAAAAAAAAAAGTTACGATGCTTTAGGATTTTTGAGTTTCTCCCGTTTTGTCTATTATATATATATATGTAACGATAAAGAATTTCATACTTCATTTACCGTTAAAATGCTCTCCCTTTATAACTATTATATGTGTGCATTTATGTCCATGAACCTGTTATCTTTGATTGAGAACCAGATGTTATTACTGGAAATCCAGTCATATTGTTGGCCTTACCTCTAGTAGAAATATCTTGTAGGAAAAAAATGTAAACTCTTCAGTGAAGATTTGATGACCTCATAGAAAGTGATCCAATGAAATATCAAAATGAATGTGGTTTTAAGCAACTTTTCAAAATCATTCTTTGAAGCCAAAATGATTATGATATTTATTTGAACTATTTTTCACAAAGATGTTAAGATAATGACAAATATCCCTCTGAAAATTCCACAGTTATCCAAGTATTGCGGTTCAGCAGAGATCCAATGAGTTCTATCTGATTTAATGAGCCGTCCGCGGTTTGGCCTTAAGTCGGCCTGTACTTACACATGCATGGCTTAATCTTTGAGACAAGCATATGACTACTGGCAGGATCAAGCAGGTAGAAGCAACAACGCACACTAGCGTGGTCGTCGTCGTCGTCATATGAACAACATGAGGAGGAGGAGGAGGACATGGAGGAAGAAGAAGAAGGAGGAGGAGGGAGACGATAGCATCTTTCTCGAGCGGGGGGCGGCAGCAGCAGCCACAATGGGCTGCGCTGCCCCCTTACGGGGGGCACTGCCGCCGCCGCCGCTCTTCCGCTGCGGTCTTTCCTTCCTGCCTGCCTTCTTCCTCTCATTTCTCTCTCGACCTCTCCGGTTATTGTTACTTTGGCTTTTCACATGGCAAAGCCCCCCCGGAAAGGCCCGACGACTCTCGCCCCGCTCTCCCGCTGCTGCGGCCAGAAGCCACACCAGGAAGGAATGGGGACGAAGGAGGGGGAGCATTTCAAATAAAGAGGGGGCCGCACTTTTTTCGATGGCTGGTTGTTGGGGGTCGTTTCTCTCTCGACTCAGGGTGCGCCGCACACAGGGGAGGGAGACGACAGCGTCGACGGACCAGAACAACGGCCGCGGCGAGCTCCCTCCCGGGCGCGAGCCCTTTTTCTCTCTATCGCCATCGTGGTCGTGCAGCGACGAGGAGGACAGAGGGGGGGGAGAGGGGCGCGGCGCAGGCAGGCCAGCCGGCCGGCCGGGACAGGCGGGCTGCCTAGGCAATGGGGCACAGGCTCACAGCTGTCAAGGCTGCTCACCCACACACACGCCTACTACCGGCAATCCCGCTCCGCAACCTTGAGCTGTGCAAAGCTAAAGGCCACCACGCCTTTGCTCACCGCCTCTCCGCCTTCTCCTCCTCCTCTTTCCTCCGCTCTCCGTCGCAGCAACGGGCCGCAGACAAAACTACATACGACTCCAACCCCCCCAAAGAATACCACACGCAATGGGGCCCTGGCCGCAACTCGCGCTGCAAGGCTCAGCTCCGGAGGCAAGCAAGCAAGCAAGCAAGCACAAACGGGAGCCGGCAGGAGGCGAGCGAGCCAAGCCCGTGGCAAAGGGAAGGGGAGGTACTCTCGCTGGCCCAGTCTCCTTTTCAACCTGCCTCACCCGTGGGCTCCGCAGGAGGAGGGGCGTGGG
>NC_091576.1:3209504-3217004 GCF_042767895.1 Penaeus vannamei
CTATTTTCATTTAGATTTATATTTTCACACCAGTTTTAAGATTTGTTTTATCAATTTTAATCAAAAGAGAACCAACTTCTCACATTGTTTCCCGCCCACAATTAACAAGGGAAGTGCAGACAGAGTCAGGGGGGATTCTTGCCGGTGGTCTGCGAGCAGAAAGACGGTCTGTGGAACCCCGGAATGGGCTTCCACCTGTCTTAAGAGCAGCTAAGTGGTCGTGAGGATATTTTAAACATAAGGTGGTAAGACTAATTGGCCAGACTATTTATTCGACCAAGTGACCTCGTGATTAGTGCATTTTTTTAAATTATCATCTTCGGGCTTTTTATTGTGTGTTTTACTGTGTTGTGTTTTATGTTCCTATTTTAATGTATTAAGCGTTTTCTGTTTTATCGTTTGTTTTATTGTTCTAGTTCGTTTTACCGATTTATTTTAATGTTCTAAGTTCATTTTGCTATCGTTCCTTTTATTGTATTGTGTTTTACCTCATTTTATGATTGATTTTAATACCATTTTTTCTTTTTATGTTTGTTCTGTTTTATTACTGTTTTATTGTTTTATCAGTTATCACGAAATGATTAACTATTTAAGTATGTTTCGTTTTATCAACGCCCGAACTTGATTGTTGGAAAAGGATACTAAGAAGGGTAGTAGCAGCCCATTTCCCTCTAGTGATATGTCTTATTTCTTTCTTTTTTTTTTGGTTCATTACATCAATGTGGTGATCTGCTTGATTGCGTTGGAGGACTCTCCCCGCACACGCCTCTCCTCAGCTCATATCACGCGTACCAACCTTTGTGATCTCGCACCATACATATACACCACACACGCATACAACATTTACACACTCTCGCTCCTTTCCCCACATACGTCTTCCACATTATCATTCTTCTCACATATACACTACGTTCCCATACGTTAATTAAATGGGTGGTGGCAGTGGCTACTTTTCCATTCTTGCGAGACATAATTGTATAAGGTATTTGCTACAGGCGCCGCCCCCCCCCCCCTCCCGAACGGCCGCTCGGCTCGCCACACGTCCCTCGGCCTCATCGCCCCGCCCTGACTGCTTCCGCGTCTGCTGCAGATGCGGTTCCTCGCCCTGCTTCTCCTGCTGGCTCTCGCCTTTGCCTTCGCCGCCGCCAAGACCTTGCCTTGCTGCTTCGGCGGAGGTCACCACGGGGGTCACCACGGAGGTCACCACGGGGGTCACCACGGGGGTCACCACGGAGGTCACCACGGGGGTCACCACGGGGGTCACCACGGAGGCCATCACGGAGGGCATCACGGTCATCATGGTAAGAATACTTTTTCATATACTGTTCATATGAATATTTTAAAAATTAATTCATTGACGGTTTCTTGTCTATAATATTTACTGTCACCAAACATCCCTTTCATTAGTCTGCATACAATCACACTCTAATAAAACGATTATTAAAAAAAAAAAAAAAATAAACGATTTTCGATCTATTACCAGGTTGATTCAGCAGCGACTTCCGTTTGCCAGCATGACAAATAAAACTTTTCTGAAGATTTGGTTTGTGTTTTCAATCTGATTTCTCCTTTCACCTTCAACAGTGTATAATGACAAGTCACGAAGATGTAAACTTTATTAAAATGATAAATGTATTTACGAAAATTTATGCACAAGTAGAGTCACTGTACTCACTGCCTTTGATAAGAATAATTTGATGTCAGACTCGGTCCTACTGTCACAGATTTATCCTTAAAGCATTCATATGACGCTGACAGTGTCGCCATCCCAAAGACTGTCATAAGAGCTATACATTAATCGTTTAATTAATTAATCGAAATTTAACTTTCCTACACTTTAAACCAACTTTGCGTACGTCATACCCGGATGTTATCCCTATTTCATTCGATATCTAATGAGATGTCGAGTCCCACCATTTCCGCGCAAATTACACTTGGTAAATCCTCTCTGCACAAATGAATAATATTTAACGCATTTTCGGCTGACGTTACTCTCTGCGTCCCACTTTTCGCTTCGTCATCGTCAAAGGCAACAAGCAAGGAGATCGCTCGGAATGGGCAACCGGAGGCGAGTTCAATCCTGCCCAAGTTGCCCCGAAGTTGGCGATCTCCCATATTAGGTCAAATACAAATTCCGTCTAAAATACAAGATCACATTGACATGATCCGTGCTACATAATACAAATTAGAAGAAAAATGCGATAGTCACTTAATTTCGAAGACCCTATGAAGAAAATTTGAATGAAAATTCTATTATTACTGAATTTCAAATGATGCATTTGATCTAATTCTATGAAACGTGGAATTGGAAAAAAAAAAAAAAAAATGTTACGATGCTTTAGGATTTTTGAGTTTCTCTCGTTTTGTCTATTATGTATATGTAAAAATAACGAAATTTCATTCTTCATTTACTTTTAACATGCACTTTCTTTGTTAGCTATTATATGTGCACATTTATGTCCATGCACCTGTCATCTTTGATTGAGAGTCACATTTTATTACTGCAAATCCAGTCATATTGTTGGCCTTACCTCTAGTAGAAATATCTTTTAGGGAAAAAAATGTAAACTCTTCAGTGAAGATTTGATGACCTCATAGAAAGTGATCCAATGAAATGTCAAAATGAATGTGGTTTTAAGCAACTTTTCAAAATCATTCTTTGAAGCCAAAATGATTATGATATTTATTTGAACTATTTTTCACAAAGATGTTAAGATAATGACAAATATCCCTCTGAAAATTCCACAGTTATCCAAGTAATGAGGTTCAGCAGAGATCCAATGAGTTCTATCTGATTTAATGAGCCGTCCGCGGTTTGGCCTTAAGTCGGCCTGTACTTACACATGCATGGCTTAATCTTTTAGACAAGCATATGACTACTGGCAGGATCAAGCAGGTAGAAGCAACAACGCACACTAGCGTGGTCGTCGTCGTCGTCATATGAACAACATTAGGAGGAGGAGGACATGGAGGAAGAAGAAGGAGGAGGAGGAGGGAGACGATAGCAGCTTTCTCGAGCGGGGGGCAGCAGCAGCAGCCACAATGGGCTGCGCTGCCCCCTTACGAGGGGCACTGCCGCCGCCGCCGCTCTTCCGCTGCGGTCTTTCCTTCCTGCCTGCCTTCTTCCTCTCACTTCTCTCTCGACCTTTCCGGTCATTGTTACTTTGGCTTTTCACATGGCAAAACCCCCCCGGAAACGCCCGACGACTCTCGCCCCGCTCTCCCGCTGCTGCGGCCAGAAGCCACACCAGGAAGGAATGGGGACGGAGGGGGGGCATTTCAAATAAAGGGGGGGGGGGGGCCCGCACTTTTTTCGATGGCTGGTTGTTGGGGGTCGTTTCTCTCTCGACTCAGGGTGCGCCGCACACAGGGGAGGAAGACGACAGCGTCGCCGGACCAGAACAACGGCCGCGGCGAGCTCCCTCCCGGGCGAGAGCCCTTTTTCTCTCTATCGCCATCGTGGTCGTGCAGCGACGAGGAGGACAGAGGGGGGGAGAGGGGCGTGGCGCAGGCAGGCCAGCCGGCCGGCCGGGACAGGCGGGCTGCCAAGGTAGTGGGGCACAGGCTCACAGCTGTCAAGGCTGCTCACCCACACACACGCCTGCTTCCGGCAATTCCGCTCCACACCCTTGAGCTGTGCAAGGCTAAAGGCCACCACGCCTTTGCTCACCGCCTCTCCGCCTTCTCCTCCTCCTCCTCTTTCCTCCGTTGTCCGTCGCAGCAACGGGCCGCAGACAAAACTACATACGACTCCAACCCCCACAAAGAACACCACACGCAATGGGGCCCTGGCCGCAACTCGCGCTGCAAGGCTCGGCTCCGGAGGCAAGCAAGGAAGCAAGCAAGCAAGCACAAACGGGAGCCGGCAGGAGGCGAGCGAGCCAAGCCCGTGGCAAGGGGGAGGGGAGGTACTCTCGCTGGCCCAGTATCCTTTTCCACCTGCCTCACCCGTGGGCTCCGCAGGAGGAGGGGCGTGGGATTGCCGGGGGTTTCTTCCTTTCTCGCCGCAAGGGTGTGCACACCCGGGATCTAACTCCGCGCTACCGGCGAAACGTGGCCGAGGGGAGAAGAACCGCAGGGGGCTCAGCCGTCGCGAGGGGAAGGCCGCAAAAGGGGGGCGGCACTCGAAAACCATTCCGAACGTCAAGAGAGGGGCGGTCGCCTGTGTGAAGGGCAGGACCACAGCCGACACTGGCGGGGGTGGCACGGGGACTGGTTACCCCGGCGGCCCCCGGTCGGCATCGTGGAGCGAGCCCGCGACCTTTGCTATGCCAGGTTCGGGGGGGGGAGGGAAATTCGAGGAAGGGACCGACGCCCGAGCTTACCAAGAGCACAGGACGGCGCCCAAACCCCCAAAAGACACCACACACCCTCGGACGTAAGAACAGGGAGAAAAGAGCAGAGCAGCAAAGGACAGAAGGGGAAAGGAGCAGGGAGAGCGCCGCAACGGTGAGGGAGGGAAGAGATGCGGCCATGGGTGTCCCCCTATAGTTGTCGGCGCGGTCCCTCAGCCAACACGACCGCAAACAGGGCCTCCTCCTGCGCCACGCCCAGGGAGAGGACGCCCTCCGCACGCCCCACCACCCACGCCCCGGTAAGCGCCTTACTTTCTCGCGGGTGGAGGGCGGGGAGCAACGGGCCCCCAACCGCCAACCCCGCTGCACCGCCTCTTGCCCCCGCGCGCCACGCTCGCTGGCCGGCCCCGAGGGCGGCCAGCTCCGGCCCCGAGGGGGACCCGCGCCCGCCTCGCCGCGTTCCAGCCCAGCCCAGCACGCTCGGCAGGGGTGGGGAGAGGGCCGCGCGTTGGCGGGCCAGGGCAGCGGGGACCGCCGCGGCCACGGCTTGCCGCCGCCGCCGCCCGCCGACACCCAAATGAAGGTGGACCACCCTGTAGTTGTCGGCGCGGACCGACTCAGCCCACACGACCGCGGGGCAGGGGCCGCTCGGCCCCGGGGGCCAGGGAAGGCAGCCCCTCCGACGGCCCCGGCAGCCAGGACCCCCCAAAGCCTGCCCCGCTTTCGGGGACGGGAGCCGGAGAGGCAGGGGCTTCCTCGCGGCGGCGGGGGACACGCCCGCGCCCGCCGCCTCCGGCTCCGACCTCGGCCCTCGGCCCGAGAGAGCGCAGGGGGCAGGAGAGCCCAAGCCGACCGCTCGGGGGGCGAGGCCCAACCAGCAGGCGGCCCCCGCACCTCCCGCGCAAGGCCCCCGACCGGCCCCGACGGCGAGCTCGCCGCCCATCCGCCTGCAGCCGCCGAAGGTGGTCCCCACTATAGTTGTCGGCACGGGCCCTCAGCCCACACGACCGCGGGCAGGGGCTGCTCGGCCCCGGGGGCCAGGGAAGGCAGCCCCTCCGACGGCTCCGGCAGCCAGGACCCCCCAAAGCCTGCCCCGCTTTCGGGGACGGCAGCCGGAGAGGCAGGGGCTTCCTCGCAGCGGCGGGGGCCACGCCCGCCGCCTCCGCCCCCGGCTCGAGAGGGCGCAGGGGGCAAGGCCCAACCAGCAGGGGGCCACCGCACCGCCCGCGCAAAGCTCCCGCCCGGTCCCGACGGCGAGCTCGACGCGGGGCTCGCCACCCGCCCGCCCGCAGCCGAAGGTGGCCCCCCCTATAGTTGTCGGCCGCCCGCCAGGGAAAAACGGCCCCTTCGGTGGGCGATCCCGGCAGGGCCGCGCCCGTCCCCTACGCCGCCGCCCACGGCCCGCGAGAGCGCAGGGGGCCGAAGGGGGAAAGCCCAGCCAGCCCCTGCCCGAGGAAGACGAGGCAGACTGACAGGCAGGTCCAGCCACCGGCCCGCCGCCCTCGGCCCGAGAGGGCGCGGGGGACGAAGGGGAAAGGGGAAAGGAAGCCCAAGCCGGCAAACCGGGGGCGGGAGGGCCGGCCCCGACGGCGGCCGCAGCAGCAGCGGGCTCGAGGCGGGGGTCGCCCCTCGCCGCCCGAAGCCGAGGCAGTCCCCCTGTCGTTGTCGGCGCAGGCCCTCAGCCACCACGACCGCGTCCAGGGCCCGCCCTTGCCCGTCCGGCCGGGGCAAGGCCCCGTCGGGGGTGCGGCAGGGCCACGCCCGAATCCCACGCCGCCGCCCTTGGCCCGAGAGGGCGCCAGGGGCCGATGGGGGTAAGCTTGAGCCAACCCCTGTTCTAAGGAAGACGAGGCAGGCAGGCCAGGCCAGGCCAGGGCCCGCCGCCCTCGGCCTGAGAGGGCACGGGGGGGGCCGAAGGGGTAGGGAAAAGCCCAAGCCATCCCCTGGCCAGCCAAGGAAGACTGGCTGGCAGGCCAACCCAGGAGGCGCCGCCGCCACCGCAGCCCCCAGGCCCACAATCTCCTCTCCACCCCCCTAGGCTGAACGGCCTCGCTGGGCAAGCCGCCGCGCCGCCCGCCCGCTCAGGCCAGGCGGCGGCACGGGGGAACGGACCGAATGGGAGACGCGCGGCCGCCGCCGCCGCCGCCACACAGCAGGCCAAGGGTGGCGCTCGGCTCCGGCGGCCCGCGCTCCCAGCCCCGCCCGGCAGCCCGCCCTGCCACCCGCGGCCCCGCACCCAACCGCCTCTCCCTATAGTTGGCGGCGCAGGCCCGCAACCAACACGACCAGAGACAGGGCCTTCCATCCGTCCGGCAGGAGCGGGAGCCTGGCGGAGCCCTACGGGGGACTGCCCCCGGCGGGGCGGTCGTGATGTGGGTTGCCGGGGGGGGGGGGGATAATGGAGGGGGCACTGAACCACCACTCGCCCCCCACCCAAACGTTCCTCTTGTAATGGGCGGGGCTCCTGTCGCGACGTGGCGACGTTGTTAATAGCACAATGTAATTCACGAAAAATGGTGTTCATTTTTTAAGAAAATCCTCTGAATTATTGTGGTGCTTGTGGCAATTATTACTTTATTTCCGTACATCTGGCAACGAGTGCATTGTTGACGTGCATCTTCCCCAATTGTTGATCAACCGTTGTTCGGATTAATTTAATTCCAAATTCTACTTTCATGGTGCAATATGAAATAAGATTTGAAAAAACACATGAGTTTATTTGATTTATTTGAAGTGATATATATATATATATATATATATATATATATATATATAAAATCGGAGAAAGACCATTAGAGGGAAAATTCAGGAAAACCACTGCAAGCACGACATGTTGGTCACGTGTTCCTCGTCACTGTTTCCTCTGAAGTTTCCTGAAAAAAAAAAAAACGAGCTGTGATCATGGATTAACGACAACAGAGAAAACATAAACAAAAGAGACATTCCATTACTAGGAATAACAACAACAGCAAGAATAGATAATAATATCACTATCAACCATAATGGCATAATTGATTATATTGATAATAACAACCGTAATGATTACAACTAATGGTTTCCTACTCTACTCACAGCCTCCGAAGCCTCCGCCAAAGCCTCCTCCGCCTGAAAAAAAAAATGTCAATTTCGCGTAAAATGTAAAATATTTTAAACAATGCAGCGTGAAGATGAGAATTTCTGCGAATATATATTTATTTTCATTATT
>NC_091576.1:3227004-3236087 GCF_042767895.1 Penaeus vannamei
CGTACCAATCTTTGTGATCTCGCACCATACATCTACACCACACACGCATACAACATTTACACACTCTCGCTCCTTTCCCCACATCCGTCTTCCACATTATCATTCTTCTCACATATACACTACGTTCCCATACGTTAATTAAATGGGTGGTGGCAGTGGCTACTTTTCCATTCTTGCGAGACATAATTGTATAAGGTATTTGCTACAGGCGCCGCCCTCCCTACCCCCCACGTCCCTCGGCCTCATCGCTCTGACTGCTTCCGCGTCTGCTGCAGATGCGGTTCCTCGCCCTGCTTCTCCTGCTGGCCTTTGCCTTCGCCGTCACCACGGGGGTCACCACGGAGGCCATCATGGAGGGCATCACGGTCATCATGGTAAGAAAGTACTTTTTCATATACTGTTCATATGAATATTCTTAAAATTAATTCATTGACGGTTTCTTGTCTATGTTTACAATCATCAAATATCCCCTTTTATTAGTCTGCATACAATCACACTCTAATAAAACGAATATTTATAGAATACCTAAACTATTTTCGATCTATTACCAGGTTGATTCAGCAGCGACTTCCGTTTGCCAGCATGACAAATAAAACTTTTCTGAAGATTTGGTTTGTGTTTTCAATCTGATTTCTCCTTTCACCTTCAACAGAATATAATGACAAGTCACGAGGATGTAAACTTCATTAAGAGGATAAATGTATTTACGAAAATTTATGAACAAGTTGAGTCACTGGACTAATTGCCTTTGATAAGAATAATTTGATGTTGTCAGACTCGGTCCTACTCTCACAGATTTATCCTAAAAGCATTCGTATGACGCTGACAGTGTCACCATCCCAAAGGCCGTCATGAGAGCCATACATTAATCGTTTAATTAATTAATCGAAATTTAACTTTCCTACACTTTAAACCAACTTTGCGTACGTCATACCCGGATGTTATCCATATTTCACTCCTTATCTAATGAGATGTCGAGTCCCACCATTTCCGCGCAAATTACACTTGGTAAATCCTATCTGCACAAATGAATAATATTTAACGCATTTTCGGCTGACGTTACTCTCTGCGTCCCACTTTTCGCTTCGTCATCGTCAAAGGCAACAAGCAAGGAGATCGCTCGGAATGGGCAACCGGAGGCGAGTTCAATCCTGCCGAAGTTGCCCCGAAGTTGCCCCGAAGTTGCCCCGAAGTTGGCGATCTCCCATATTAGGTCAAATACGTCTTTCGAGACTCAATAACAATGTATTTTTCATTCAGCCTCATTTTCTTCCCTATAGTGTCTTTGAAAATAAGTGACTTTCGCATTTCTTCTTTTAATTTGTATTGTATGCTACGGATCAAGTCAATGTGTGTATTTTAGACGGAAGAAAATGAACTAATGTTTTTTGATTCACTATTTCATAATTTTTGAGTCAGGTACGGATCTGATTCCTCACAAAAGAATATGGTACGTATACACACAAGAAAACGATGAAATAGTGAATAAGTAAGCAATAGTTCATTTTCTAAAATACAAGATCACATTGACTTGATCCGTGCCATGTAATACAAATTAGAAAAAAAATGCGATAGTCACTTGTTTTCGAAGACCCTATAGAGAAGAAAATGTGGCTGGATGAAAATCTATTATTACTGAGTTTCAAGTGATGCATTTGATCTAAGTGTCTGACTTATCATCAACCATTATCAATTATGAAACGTGGAATTGGTAGAAAAAATATAAAAAATAAATAAAAATAAATAAATAAAAATAAAAGAATAAATAAATAGTTACGATGCTCTAGGATTTTTGTTTCTCCCGTTTTGTCTATTATATGTATATATATATATATATATATATATATATATATATATATATATATATATATATATATATATATATATATATATATATGTGTGTAAAGATAACGAAATATCATTCTTCCTTTACCGTTAAATGCCCTCTCTTTGATAACTATTATATGTGTGTATTTATGTCCATGAAACTTTCATCTTTTATTGAGAGTCAGATTTCAGTACTGCAAATCCAATCATATTGTTGGCCTTACCTCTAGTAGAAATATCTTGTAGGGAAAAAAAAAAATGAAAACTCTGCAGTGAAGATTTGATGACCTCATAGAAAGTGATTAAATGAAATATCAAAATGAATGTCGTTTTTAAGCAATTTTTCAAAATCATCCTTTTCAGGGTTATGGGAATAACTGCGGCGGATCGCTAGTCAGCATCGTTTAAGGTTACTTTGGCTTTTCACATGGCAAAACCCCCCCGGAAAAGCCCGACGACTCTCGCCCCGCTCTCCCGCTGCTGCGGCCAGAAGCCACACCAGGAAGGAATGGGGACGAAGGAGGGGGGGCATTTCAAATAAAGGGGGGGCCGCACTTTTTTCGATGGCTGGTTGTTGGGGGTCGTTTCTCTCTCGACTCAGAGTGCGCCGCACACAGGGGAGGGAGACGACAGCGTCGCCGGACTAGAACAACGGCCGCGGCGAGCTCCCTCCCGGGCGCGAGCCCTTTTTCTCTCTATCGCCATCATGGTCGTGCAGCGACGAGGAGGACAGAGGGGGGGAGAGGGGCGCGGCGCAGGCAGGCCGGCCGGGACAGGCGGGCTGCCAAGGCAGTGGGGCACAGGCTCACAGCTGTCAAGGCTGCTCACCCACACACGCCTGCTTCCGGCAATCCCGCTCCGCACCCTCGAGCTGTGCAAGGCTAAAGGCCACCACGCCTTTGCTCACCGCCTCTCCGTCTTCTCCTCCTCCTCTTTCCTACGCTCTCCGTCGCAGCAACGGGCCGCAGACAAAACTACATACGACTCCAACCCCCCCAAAGTACACCACACGCAATGGGGCCCTAGCCGCAACTCGCGCTGTAAGGCTCGGCTCCGGAGGCAAGCAAGCAAGCAAACAAACGGGAGCCGGCAGGAGGCGAGCGAGCCAAGCCCGTGGCAAGGGGGAGGGGAGGTACTCTCGCTGGCCCAGTCTCCTTTTCAACCTGCCTCACCCGTGGGCTCCGTAGGAGGAGGGGCGTGGGATTGCCGGGGGTTTCTTCCTTTCTCGCCGGAAGGGTGTGCACACCCGGGATCTAACTCCGCGCTATCGGCGAAACGTGGCCGAGGGGAGAAGAACCGCAGGGGGCTCAGCCGTCGCGAGGGGAAGGCCGCAAAAGGGGGGCGGCACTCGGAAACCATTCCGAACGTCAAGAGAGGGGCGGTCGCCTGTGTGAAGGGCAGGACCACAGCCGACACTGGCGGGGGTGGCACGGGGACTGGTTACCCCGGCGGCCCCCGGTCGGCATCGTGGCGCGAGCCCGCGACCTTTGCTGTGCCAGGTTCGGGGGGGAGGGAAATTCGAGGAAGGGACCGACGCCCGAGCTTATCAGGAGCACAGGACGGCGCCCAAACCCCCAAAAGACACCACACACCCCCGGACGTAAGAACAGGGAGAAAAGAGCAGAGCAGCAAGGGACAGAAGGGGAAAGGAGCAGGGAGAGCGCCGCAAAAGTGCGGGAGGGAAGAGGTGCGGCCATGGGTGTCCCCTATAGTTGTGAGCGTGGTCCCTCAGCCAACACGACCGCAAACAGGGGCCCCTCCTGCGCCACGCCAAGGGAGAGGACGCCCTCCGCACGCCCCACCACCCACGCCTCGGTAAGCGCCTCACTTTCTCGCGGGTGGAGGGCGGGGAGCAACGGGCCCCCAACCGCCAACCCCGCTGCACCGCCTCTTGCCCCCGCCCGCCACGCTCGCCGGCCGGCTCCGGCCCCGAGGGGGACCCGCGCCCGCCTCGCCGCGTTCCAGCCCAGCCCAGCACGCTCGGCAGGGGTGGGGAGAGGGCCGCGCGTTGGCGGGCCAGGGCAGCGGGGACCGCCGCGGCCACGGCTTGCCGCCTCCGCCGCCGCCGCCCGCTGACACCCAAATGAAGGTGGACCACCCTGTAGTTGTCGGCGCGGGCCGACTCAGCCCACACGACCGCGGAGCAAGGGCCGCTCGGCCCCGGGGGCCAGGGAAGGCAGCCCCTCCGGCCCCGGCAGCCAGGACTCCCCCAAAGCCTGCCCTGCTTTCGGGGACGGGAGCCGGAGAGGCAGGGGCTTCCTCGCGGCGGCGGGGGCCACGCCCGCGCCCGCCGCCGCCGGCTCCGCCCTCGGCCCGAGAGAGCGCATGGGGCAGGAGAGCCCAAGCCGCCCGCTCGGGGGGCGAGGCCCAACCAGAAGGCGGCCCCCGCACCGCCCGCGCAAGGCCCCCGCCCGGCCCCGACGGCGAGCTCGCCGCACGTCCGCCTGCAGCCGCCGAAGGTGGTCCCCCCTATAGTTGTCGGCACGGGCCCTCAGCCCACACGACCGCGGGCAGGGGCCGCTCGGCCCCGGGGGCCAGGGAAGGTAGCCCCTCCGACGGCTCCGGCAGCCAGGACCCACCCAAAGCCTGCCCCGCTTTCGGGGAGGGGAGCCGGAGAGGCAGGGGCTTCTTCGCGGAGGCGGGGACCACGCCCGCACCCGCCGCCGCCGCCTCCGCCCCCGGCCCGAGAGGGCGCAGGGGGCGAGGCCCAACCAGCAGGGGGCCCCCGCACCGCCCGCGCAAGGCCCCCGCCCGGTCCCGACGGCGAGCTCGACGCGGGGCTCGCCGCCCGCCCGCCTGCAGCCGAAGGTGGCCCCCCCTATAGTTGTCGGCGCAGGCCCTCAGCCATCACGACCGCGCCCAGGGCCCTCCCTCGGCCGCCCGCCGGGGAAAAACGGTCCCTTCGGGGGGCAATCCCGGCAGGGCCGCGCCCGTCCCCTACACCGCTGCCCACGGCCCGCGAGGGCGCAGGGGGCCGAAGGGGGAAAGCCCGAGCCAGCCCCTGCCCGAGGAAGACGAGGCAGACTGACAGGCAGATCCAGCCACCGGCCCGCCGCCCTCGGCCTAAGAGGTCGCGGGGGACGAAGGGGAAAGGGGAAAGGAAGCCCAAGCCGCCAAACCGGGGGCGGGTTGGCCCTGTACCGCCGGTGCGGGAGGGCAGGCCGGCCCCAACGGCGGCCGCAGCAGCAGCGGGCTCGAGGGGGTCGCCCCCCGCCGCCCGCAGCCGAGGCAGTCCCCCTGTCGTTGTCGGCGCAGGCCCTCAGCCACCACGACCGCGCCCAGGGCCCGCCCTTGCCCGTCTGGCCGCGGCAAGGCCCCGTCGGGGGTGCGGCACTGACACGCCCGAATCCCACGCCACCGCCCTCGGCCCGAGAGGGCGCCAGGGGCCGATGGGGGTAAGCCCAAGCCAACCCTTGTTCTAAGGAAGATGAGGCAGGCCAGGCCAGGCCCGAGATGGCGCGGGGGGGCCGAAGGGGTAGGGAAAAGCCCGCCAAGGAAGACGTGGCTGGCAGGCCAACCCAGGAGGCGCCGCCGCCACCGCAGCCCCCAGGCCCACAATCTCCTCTCCACCCCACTAGGCTGAACGGCCTCGCTGGGCAGGCTGCAGCGCCGCCCGCCCGCTCAGGCCAGGCGGCGGCACGGGGGAACGGACCGAGTGGGAAACGCGCGGCCGCCGCCGCCGCCACACAGCAGGCCAAGGGCGGCGCTCGGCTCCGGCGGCCCGCGCTCCCAGCCCCGCCCGGCAGCCCGCCCGCTACCCGCGGCCCCGCACCCAACCGCCTCTCCCTATAGTTGGCGGCGCAGGCCCGCAGGCAACACGACCAGAGACAGGGCCTTCCATCCGTCCGGCAGGAACGGGAGCCTGGCGGACGCTAGGGGGGACTGCTCCCGGCGGGGCGGTCGTGATGTGGGTTGCCTGGGGGGGGGGGGTAATGGAGGGGGTCACCGAACCACCACTCGCCCCCCACCCCACCGTTCCTCTCGTACTGGGCGGGGCTCCTGTCGCGACGTGGCGACGTTGTTAATAGCACAATGTAATTCACGAAAAATGGTGTTCATTTTTTAAGAAAATCATCTGAATTATTGTGGTGCTTGTGGCAATTATTACTTTATTTCCGTACATCTGGCAACGAGTGCATTGTTGACGTGCATCTTCCCCAATTGTTGATCAACCGTTGTTCGGATTAATTTAATTCCAAATTCCACTTTCATGGTGCAATATGAAATAAGATAAAAAAAACAAAAAAAACACAAGAGTTTATTTAATTTATTTGAAGTGATAAAAAAAAAAAAAAAAAAAAATCGGAGAAAGACCATTAGAGGGAAAATTCAGGAAAACCACTGCAAGCGCGACATGTTGGTCACGTGTTCCTCGTCACTGTTTCCTCTGAAGTTTCCTGAAAAAAAAAAAAAAACGAGCTGTGATCATGGATTAACGACAACAGAGAAAACAAAAACAAAAGTGACATTCCATTACTAGGAATAACAACAACAGCAAGAATAGATAATAATATCACTATCAACCATAATGGCATAATTGATTATATTGATAATAACAACCGTAATGATTACAACTAATGGTTTCCTACTCTACTCACAGCCTCCGAAGCCTCCGCCAAAGCCTCCTCCGCCTGAAAACAATGTCAATTTCTCGTAAAATGTAAAATATTTTCAACAATGCAGCGTGAAGATGAGAATTTCTGCGAATATATATTTATTTTCATTATTACAAATGTGTATTTTAGTGTTTCATTAGATGTTTTCATTTTAATTCGTTAGATAGTTTTTTCCCTTTGTATAATAATGCGCTTTGGGGAAAAAATAATAAATAAATATGATTTTCAGCGTGCAGTCTGCATGTGGTCTTTGCGGGTTATGCAAGACTTTTTCCTCTCTCTAACGGACACAATAATCAACTCAAACAAAGACGTGCGAGTACACACACACACACACACACACACACACACACAAACACACACACACACACACACACACACACACACACACACACACACATATGTATATATATATATATATATATATATATATATATATATATATATATATATATATACATATATATATATATATATATATATATATATATATATATATATATATATATGTATGTATATATATGATACATATATATATAAGATATATATATATATATATATATATATATATATAGTATATATAAATACATATATGTATATGAATATATACATATATATATATATATATATATATATATATATATATATATATATATATATATATATATGTATATATATATATAAATATATATATATATATATATATATATATATATGTATATATATATATACATATATATACATATATATATATATATATATATATATATATATATATATATATATATATATATATATATATATACATATGTGTGTGTGTGTGTGTGTGTGTGTGTGTGTAAATCAGGTAAACTAACACGTAGAAGGAAATTCCACTCCATACATGTCAATCATAACCAATGCCGATGATTGCAAAAATATTGCAAATACAAGCCAGAGAAGAAGGCTGCAGGCCAGCGCCAGAGGAACCGCTATGAGGAGGAGAAATGAGGGACTGCTTCCGCCGGATGAAGCAGGAGTTCAAGGAGTCTTCCACACGCCATCTCCCTCGGAGTACTCACCTCCCAGTCCTCCACCGCCTCCGAAGCCTCCACCGAAGCCCCCACCGTCATGACCTCCATGGTGACCTCTGTTGCCTCCTCCGTGACCGCCGTGGTGACCTCCGCCGCCACAGCAGGCCAAGGACTTGGCGCCGACGAAGGCGACGGCGAGAGCCAGGAGGAGGACGAGGGCGAGGAACCGCATCTGAAGGGAGCGTCGAGGGAGAAGGACCCTGAGGAGCTTGGCCTTTTCGGGAAACATTTTTTTGTCATTAATTAATTCATATATTAAGGATTTAGCCAAAATCATTTCATTATTACTAATTATTACTTCTATTATTGTTCTTATCATTGCTACTACTACTACTATTGCTACTGTTATTATTATTATTGTTATTATTATTACTATTATTATTATTATTGCTACCACTACTTTAATTGCAATAATTGTTATTGTTAGTACCATAATTGCTACTGTTGTCATCATCATCATTATTATCATCTATTTCAGTACTGTTTTAATTACACGAACGGCCGCTCGGCTCGCCACACGTCCCTCGGCCTCTTCGCCCCGCCCTGAATGCTTCCGCGTCTGCTGCAGATGCGGTTCCTCGCCCTGCTTCTCCTGCTGGCTCTCGACTTTGATTCGCTGCCGCCAAGACCTTGCCTTGCTGCTTCGGCGGAGGTCACCACGGGGGTCACCATGGGGGTCACCACGGGGGTCACCACGGAGGCCATCACGGAGGGCATCACGGTCATCATGGTAAGAATACTTTTTCATATACTGTTCATATGAATATTTGAAAAATTAATTCATTGACGGTTTCTTGTCTATAATATTTACTGTCACCAAACATCCCTTTTAATATTTTAAAAATTAATTCATTGACGGTTTCTTGTCTATAATATTTACTGTCACCAAACATCCCTTTTATTAGTCTGCATACAATCACACTCTAATAAAACGATTATTTAAAAAAAAATAAACTATTTTCGATCTATTACCAGGTTGATTCAGCAGCGACTTCCGTTTGCCAGCATGACAAATAAAACTTTTCTGAAGCTTTGGTTTGTGTTTCCAATCTGATTTCTCCTTTCACCTTCAACAGTGTATAATGACAAGTCACGAGGATGTAAACTTTATTAAAAGGATAAATGTATTTACGAAAAATTATGCACAGGCAGAGTCACTGTACTCACTGCCTTTGATAAGAATAATTTGATGTTGTCAGACTCGGTCCTACTCCCAGATTCATCCTAAAAGCATTCGTATGACGCTGACAGTGTCACCATCCCAAAGGCTGTCATAAGAGCCATACATTAATCGTTTAATTAATCAATCGAAATTCAACTTTCCTACACTTTAAACCAACTTTGCGTACGTCATACCCGGATGTTATATTTATTTCATTCGATATCTAATGAGATGTCGAGTCCCACCATTTCCGCGCAAATTACACTTGGTAAATCCTCTCTGCACAAATGAATAATATTTAACGCATTTTCGGCTGACGTTACTCTCTGCGTCCCACTTTTCGCTTCGTCATCGTCAAAGGCATCAAGCAAGGAGATCGCTCCGGAATGGGCAACCGGGGCAGTT
>NC_091576.1:3236587-3241587 GCF_042767895.1 Penaeus vannamei
TATTTATGCCAACACACAACACACCACACAAAACAACAAAAACAATATTATATATATATTATATATATATATATATATATTATATATATATTAAATATATTATATATATATATATATATATATTATTAAATATTAAAAAATTTTATAAAAAATATACAAAAACCACAACACACACTTTTAAAACAAAACACCCACAATTAATTGGGGTTTTTGTTTTTGTTAAAATAAAATTTTATATTTTATAAAAATTATAATAATTTATAAAAATTATAAAAAATTATAAAATAAAAAATTAAACTTTTTATAAAAATATGACCCCCCCTGCCTTGGTTGTGCAATGGGCCTGCCCGTTCTCCCGGCCCCCTTTGCCCCCGCCGCCAAGACCTTCCTTGCTGTTCGGCGGATCCCCGGTGGTCCCCGGAGGTCCCCGGGGTCACCACGGGGTCACCACGGGGGTCACCACGGGGGTCACCACGGGGGTCACCACGGAGGCCATCAGGAGGGCATCACGGTCATCAGGGTAAGAAAGTACTTTTTCATATTTTTTTATATAATATTTTAAAAATTAATTATTAGGTTTTTTCATAAATTTACTGTACAAAATCCCCTTTTATTAGTCTGCATACAATCACACTCTAATAAAACGATTTTTTAAAAAAATACCTAAACTATTTTCGATCTATTATCAGGTTGATTCAGCAGCGACTTCCGTTTCCAGCATGACAAATAAAACTTTTCTGAAGATTTGGTTTGTGTTTTCAATCTGATTTCTCCTTTCACCTTCAACAGTGTATAATGACAAGTCACGAGGATGTAAACTTCATTAAGAGGATAAATGTATTTACGAAAATTTATGAACAAGTGAGCCGGGAAATTATTGCCTTTGATAAGAAAAATTTTGATGTTGTCAGACTCGGTCCTACTTCACAGATTTATCCTAAAAGCATTCGTATGACGCTGACAGTGTTGCCACCCCAAAAGGGCGTCATAAGACATAAATAATCTTTAATTAATTAATCGAAATTCAACTTTCCTACATTTTAAACCAAACTTTGCGTACGTCATCCCCGGATGTTATCCATATTTCACTCGTTTCTAATGAGATGTCGAGTCCCACCTTTTCCGCGCAAATTACACTTGGTAAATCCTTTGCACAAATGAATAATTTTTAACGCATTTTCGGCTGACGTTACTCTCTGCGTCCCACTTTTCGCTTCGTCATCGTCAAAGGCAACAAGCAAGGAGATCGCTCGGAAGGGGCAACGGAGGCGAGTTCAACCCCTCCCCAAGTTGCCCCGAAGTTGGCGATCTCCCATATTGGGTCAAATACGTTTTTCGAGACTCAATAAAATGTATTTTTCATTCACCCTCATTTTTTTTCCCTATAGTTCTTTGAAAAAAGTGACTGTCGCTTTTTTTCCTTTTTGTTTGATTTTATGTAGGGATAAAGTAAAGTGGTTTTTTTAGAGGGAAAAAAATGAAAAATGTTACTGTTTACTTTTCCCAATTTTTGGGGGTTCCTAAGGAATAGGTTCGTATACCATAAAAAAAAAAGGGGAAAAGGGAAACAGTAAGCATTTTATTTCTTCCGTCTAAAATACAAAACAAATTTACTTATCCGCCCTATGATACAAATTTAAAAAAAAAAATCGATAGCACTTATTTTTGAAGACCCCATAGAGAAAAAAATGTGGCTGGATGAAAAAATCATTATTTTGAGTTTAAATTTTGCATTTGACCAATCCTCTGTTTATCAATCAATAATTTCAAATAAGGAAAAAAAAAAAAGTTTCGATGCTTTAGGATTTTTGATTTCTCCCGTTTTGTCTATTATTATATATATTAAGATAAAAATTTTTTCTTCATTTACCTTAAAATGCTCTCCCCTTTTAACTATTATATTGTGCATTTATGTCCATGAACCTGTTATCTTTGATTGAGAACCAGATTTATTACTGGAAATCCAGTCATATTGTTGGCCTTACCTCTAGTAGAAAAATCTTTTAGGAAAAAAAAGTAAACTCTTCAGTGAAGATTTGATGACCTCATAGAAATGATCCCAAAAATACAAAATGAAGGGGGTTTAAGAACTTTTTAAAATCATTTTTGAACCAAATGATTATGATATTTATTTGAACTATTTTTCACAAAGATTTAAATTGACAAATATCCCTCTGAAAATTCCACAGTTATCCAAGTATTGCGGTTCAGCAGAGATCCAATGAGTTCTATCTGATTTAATGACCGTCCGCGGTTTGGCCTTAAGTCGGCCTGTACTTACACATGCATGGCTTAATCTTTGAGACAAGCATATGACTACTGGCAGGATCAACAGGTAGAAGAACAACGCACACTAGCGTGGTCGTCGTCGTCGTCATATGAACAAATTAGGAGGAGGGGGAAACATGGAGGAAGAAAAAAAAGGAGGAGGAGGGAGACGATAGCAGCTTTCTCGAGGGGGGGGCGGCAGCAGCAGCCACAATGGGCTGCGTGCCCCTTAGGGGGGGCCTGCCGCCGCCCCCTCTTCCGCTGCGGTCTTTCCTTCCTGCCTGCCTTCTTCCTCTCACTTCTCCCCGACCTCCCGGTTATTGTTATTTGGCTTTTCACATGGCAAACCCCCGGGAAAAGGGCCCCGAGACTCTCCCCCCGTTTCCCCCGCTGCTGCGGCCAGAAGCCACACCAGGAAGGAAGGGGGACGAAGGAGGGGGGCATTTCAAAAAAGGGGGGGCCGCATTTTTTTCGATGGCTGGTTTTTGGGGGGCGTTTCTCCCCGACTCGGGTGCCCGCACACAGGGGAGGGAGACGACAGCGTCGCGGACCAGAACAACGGCCGCGGCGAGCTCCCCCCGGGCGCGACCCCTTTTTTCTCTCTATCGCCATCGTGGTCGTGCAGCGACGAGGAGGACAGGGGGGGGGGAGGGGGGCGCGGCGAGGCAGGCCACCGGCCGGGGCCGGGACAGGCGGGCTGCCAGGAATGGGCACAGGCTCACAGCTGTCAAGGCTGCTCACCCACACACACGCCTACTACCGGCAATCCCGCCCGAACCTTGAGCTGTGCAAAGCTAAAGGCCACCACCCTTTGCTCACCGCCTCTCCGCCTTCTCCTCCTCCTCTTTCCTCCGCTCTCCGTCGCAGCAAGGGCCGCAGAAAAAACTACATACGACCCCAACCCCCCCCAAAGAATACCAAGCAAGGGGCCCTGGCCGCAAGGCTGCAAGGCTCGCCCGGAGGCAAGCAAGAAAACAAGCACAAAGGGAGCCGGAGGGGGCGAGCAGCCCCCTGGAAAGGGAAGGGGAGGACTTGCTGGCCCAGTCCCTTTCAATGCCTCCCCCGTGGGCCCGCAGGAGGAGGGGCGGGGATTGCCGGGGGTTTCTTCCTTTCTCCCCCAAAGGGGTGTACACCCGGGCAGGGGCTCACCCGTCGCGAGGGAAGGCCGAAAAGGGGGCCACCGGAAACCATTCCGAACGTCAAGAGGGGGCGGTCGCCTGTGTGAAGGGCAGGACCACAGCCGACACTGGCGGGGGGGCAGGGGACGGGTTTCCCCCGGCCCCCGGTCGGCACGGGGGACCCCGCGACCTTTGCGGGGCGGGTTTCGGGGGGAGGGAAATTCGGGGAAGGGACCGACGGCGAGCTTCCCAAAGAGCACAGGACGGCGCCCAAACCCCAAAAGACACCACACACCCCCGGACGTAAGAACAGGAAAAAGAGCAGAGCAGCAAGGGACAAAAGGGGCAAAGGAGCAGGGAGGCGCCGCAACGGTGAGGGAGGGAAGAGATGCGGCCAGGGTGTCCCCCATAGTTGTCGTGCGGTCCCCAGCCAACACGACCGCAAACGGGGCCCCCCTGCGCCACGCCAGGGAGGGACCCCTCCCACGCCCCACCACCCACCCCCGGAAACGCCTCACTTTCTCCGGGTGGAGGGGGGGAGCAAGGGCCCCCAACACCAACCCCACGCACCGCCTCCCCCCCCCCCGCCCCGCCGCCCCCGCCGACCCCAAAAAGGTGGACCTCCTTATTTCGGCGCGGCCGACCCAAACGACTGGGGGGCAGGGGGCCCCGGCCCGGGGGCCGGGAAGGCAGCCCCCCGACACCCCGGCAGCCGGAACCCCCAAAGCCCGCCCCGTTTTGGGGACGGGAGCCGGAGAGGCGGGCCCCGCGGCGGGGGGGCCACGCCCGCACCCCCCCCGCCCCCCCCCCCGGCCCGAGGGCGCGGGGCAGGAGAGCCCAAGCCGCCCGCCCGGGGGCGGGCCCAACAGCGGGGGCTGCACCGCCCGCGAAGGCCCCCGCCCGGCCCCGACGGCAGCCGACGCGGGGCCCCGCCCGCAGCCGAAGGGGCCCCCCAAATGCGGCGCAGGCCCTCGCCACCACGACCGCGCCCAGGGCCCGCCCTCGGCCGCCCCCGGGGAAAAAGGCCCCCTTTGGTGGGCGATCCCGGGGGGCCCCGCCCGCCCCTACGCCCCGCCCACGGCCCGCGAGGGCGCGGGGGCCGAAGGGGGGGAAAACCCCCCCCTGCCCGAAAAGACGAGGGAAAACGACAGGCAGGTCCAGCCCCAGAGTGGGGGGGGACGAAGGGGAAAGGGGAAAGGTAGCCCAAGCCATCAAACCGGGGACGGGGCGGGCCCTGCACCGCCGCCGCGGGCGGGGGTCGCCCCCCCCCGCCCGCAGCCGAGGCAGTCCCCCTGTCGTTGTCGGCGCAGGCCCTCGCCACCTCGACCGCGCCCAGGGCCCGCCCTTCTCGTCCCGGGCCCGGGGGAAGGCCCCGTTTGGGGGGGCGGCAGGGCAACGCCCGAATCACACGCCGCCGCCCCGGCACGAGAGGGCGCCAGGGGGTGATGGGGGTAAGCCCGAGCAAACCCCTGTTCTAAGGAAGACGAGGCAGGCAGGCCAGGCCAGGGGCCCCCCGCCCTCGGGCCCAGAGGGCGCGGGGGGGGCCCAAGGGGTAAGGTAAAGCCCGCCGTCCCCTGGCCAGCCAAGGAAGACGTGGCTGGCAGGCCAACCCAG
>NC_091576.1:3246587-3260747 GCF_042767895.1 Penaeus vannamei
TCCGCGCAAATTACACTTGGGAAATCCTTTGCACAAATGAATAATATTTAACGCATTTTCGGCTGACGTTACTTCTGCGTCCCACTTTTCGCTTCGTCATCGTCAAAGGAAAAGCAAGGAGATCGCTCGGAATGGGCAACCGGAGGCGAGTTCAATCCGCCCAAGTTGCCCCGAAGTTGGCGATCTCCCATATTAGGTCAAATACTTCCCTCAAAAACAAGATCCATTACTATTCTAAAAATCTTGAAAAAAATGCGATGCACTTAATTTAAGCCCTAGAAGAAAATTTGAAGAAAATTCATTTTACTGAATTTCAAATGAGCATTTGATCTAATTCTATGAAACGTGGAATTGGAAAAAAAAAAAAAAAAGTTACGATGCTTTAGGATTTTTGAGTTTCTCTCGTTTTGTCTATTATGTATATGTAAAAAAAACGAAATTTCATTCTTATTTACTTTTAACATGCACTTTCTTTGTTACTATTATATGTGACATTTATGTCCATGCACCTGTCATCTTTGATTGACCCCCCAAAAATTTTTTTACTGCAAATCCAGTCATATTGTTGGCCTTACCTCTAGTAGAAATATTTTTTGGGGAAAAAAAATGTAAACTCTTCAGTGAAGATTTGATGACCTCATAGAAAGTGATCCAATGAAATTCAAAATGAATGGGGTTTTTAAGCAACTTTTCAAAATCATTTTTTGAAGCCAAAATTTTTATGATATTTATTTGAATTTATTTTTCACAAAGATGTTGGGATAATGACAAATATCCCTCTGAAAATTCCACAGTTTCCAAGTAAAGGTTACAGAGATCCAATGAGTTCTATCTGATTTAATGAGCCGCCCGCGGTTTGGCCTTAAGTGGGCCTGTACTTACAAGGCTGGCTTAATTTTTTAGACAAGCAAAAGGACTACTGGCAGGATCAACGGGGGAAGCCCCCGCCCCTTTTCCGTGGGTTTTTTCCTTCCCCCCCGCCCCCCTTTTTTAAACCCCTTTTTTTAGGAAGGAAGGAAAAGGACATTGGGGGGAAGAAGAAAGGAAAGGAAAGGGGGAAAAGGGGGGGGACAAAAAAAAAGCCCCCTTTTCGAGGCGGGGGGGGTCGTTTTCCTCGACTCAGGGTGGGCCCCAAAGGGGGGGAAAAGACAGCGTCCCCGGACCAGAACAACGGCCGCGGCGAGCTCCCTCCCGGGCGGAGCCCTTTTTTTCCCTATCGCCATCGTGGTCGTGCAGGAGAGGAGGACAAAGGGGGGGGAGGGGCGGGCGCAGGCAGGCCAGCCGGCCGGCCGGGACAGGCGGGCTGCCAAGGAGTGGGGCCCCAGGCTCACAGCTGTCAAGGCTGCTCACCCCACACACGCCTGCTTCCGGCAATTTCCGGCCCCCCACCCGAGCTTTTTGCAAAGGTAAAGGCCACCACGCCTTTGCTCACCGCCTTCCCCCGCCCTTCTCCTCCTCCCCCCCCTTTCCTCCGTTTCCGTCGCAGCAACGGGCCGCAGACAAAACTACATACGACTCCAACCCCCCAAAGAAAACCCCACGCAATGGGGGGCCCCTGGCTGCAAGGCTCGGCTCCGGGGGGCAAAAACAAGCAAGCAAGCACAAACGGGAGCCGGCAGGAGGCGAGCGAGCCAAGCCCCTGGCAAGGGGGGGGGGAGGTACCCCGCTGGCCCCGTTCCTTTTCCAAACCCGCCTCACCGTGGGCTCCGCAGGAGGGGGGGCGTGGGATTGCCGGGGGGTTTTTTCCCTTTCTCGCCGCAAGGGTGTGCACACCCGGGATCTAACTCCCGCGCTACCGGCGAAACGTGGCCGAGGGAGAAGAACCGCAGGGGGCTCAGCCGTCGCGAGGGGGAAAGGGCCCCAAAAGGGGGGGGGCACTCGGAAAAACCCTTCCGAACGTCAAAGGGGGGGCGGTCGCCTGTGGAAGGGGGAGGACCACAGCCGACACTGGGGGGGGTGGCACGGGGACTGGTTACCCCGGCGGCCCCCCGGGCGGCATCGTGGGCGAGCCCGCGACCTTTTCTTGCCAGGTTCGGGGGGGGGGGGAAATTGAGGAAGGGACCGACGCCCGGGGCTTTCCAAGAGCACAGGACGGCGCCCAAACCCCCCCAAAAACACCACACACCCCGGGGCGTAAGAACAGGGGGAAAAGAGCAGGGGCAGCAAAGGGGCAGAAGGGGAAAGGAGCAGGTGGCCCCCCCAGTTGTCGGCGCAGGCCCTCAGCCACCATGATCGCGCCCAGAAAGCCCGCCCTCGGCCGCCCGCCAGGGAAAAACGGACCTTCGGGGGCACCTGGTAGGGCCGCGCCCTTCCCCTACACCCGCCAACGGCCCGCGAGGGCGCAGGGGGCCGAAGGGGGAAAACCCCAGCCAGCCCCTGCCCGAGGAAGACGAGGCAGACCGACAGGCAGGTCCAGCCACCGGCCTGCCGCCTTCGACCCGAGAGGGCGCGGGAAACGAAGGGGAAAGGGGAAAGGAAGCCCAAGCCGCCAAACTGGGGCGGGCGGGCCCCGTACCGCCGGTGCGGGCGGGCCCCGACGGCGGCCGCAGCAGCAGCGGGCTTCGAGGCGGGGGTCGCCCCCGCCGCCCGCAGCCGAGGCAGTCCCCCTGTCGTTGTCGGCGCAGGCCCTCAGCCACCACGACCGCGCCCAGGGCCCGCCCTTGCCCGTCCGGCCGGGGCAAGGCCCCGTCGGGGGTGCGCAGGCCACGCTCCGAATCCCACGCCACCGCCCTCGGCCTGAGAGGGCGCCAGGGGGCCGATGGGGGTAAGCCCTGAGCTAACCCCTGCTCTAAGGAAGACGGAGGCAGGCGGACCAGGCCAGGCCAGGGCCTGCCACGCCCTCGGCCCGAGAGGGCGTGGGGGGGGGGGGGCAAAGGGGTAGGAAAAGCCGTCCCCTGGCCAGCCAAGGAAGATGTGGCTGGCAGGCCAAGCCAGGAGGCACCGCCGCCACCGTAGCCCCCAGGCCCAACACCTCCCTCTCCACCCCCTAGGCTGAACGGCCTCGCCGGGCAGGCTGCAGCGCCGCCCGCCCGCTCAGGCCAGGGCGGCGGCACGGGGGAACGGGAGACGCGGTGGCCGCCGCCGCCGCCACACAGCAGGCCAAGGGCGGCGCTCGGCCTGGCGGCCCGCGCTCCCAGCCCTGCCCGGCAGCCCGCCCTGCTACCCGCGGCCTGCACCCAACCGCCTCTCCCTATAGTTGGCGGCGCAGGCCCGCAACCAACACGACCAGAGACAGGGCCTTACATCCCGACCGGCAGGAGCGGGAGCCTGGCGGACGCTAGGGGGACCACCCTGGCGGGGCGGTCGTGATGTGGGTTGCCTGGGGGGGGGGGGGGGGGGGATAATGGAGGGGGTCACCTCCGGAATCACCACTCGCCCCCCACCCCTCCGTTCGTCTCGTACTGGGCGGGGCCCTGGTCGCGACGTGGCGACGTTGTTAATAGCACAATGTAATCACTGAAAATGGTGTTCATTTTTTAAGAAAATCATCTAAATTATTGTGGTGCTTGTGGCAATTATTACTTTATTTCCGTACATCTGGCAACGAGTGCATTGTTTACGTGCATCTTCGGATTAATTTAATTCCAAATTCCACTTTCATGGTGCAATATGAAATAAGATTAAAAACACATGAGTTTATTTGATTTATTTGAAGTGATATATATATATATATATATATATATATATATATATATAAAATTTTTTTTTTTTTTTCGGAGAAAGACCATTAGAGGGAAAATTCGGGAAAAACCACTGCAAGCACACATGTTGGTCACGTGTTCCTCGTCACTGTTTCCTCTGAAGTTTCCTAAAAAAAAAAAAACGAGCTGTGATCATGGATTAACGACAACAGAGAAAACATAAACAAAAGGACATTCCATTACTAGGAATAACAACAACAGCAAGAATAGATAATAATATCACTATCAACCATAATGGCATAATTGATTATATTGATAAAACAACCGTAATGATTACAACTAATGGTTTTACCACTACACCCTCCGAAGCCTCCGCCAAAGCCCCCCCGCCTAAAAAAAAATGTCAATTTCCGAAAATGTAAAATATTTTAACAATGCAGCGTGAAGATGAGAATTTCTCAAATATATTTATTTTCATTTTACAAATGTGTATTTTAGTGTTTCATTAGATGTTTTCATTTTAGTTGTTAGATAGTTTTTTTTCCCCTTTTATAAAAATGCGTTTTGGGGAAAAAAAAAATAAAAAATATGATTTTCAGCGTGCAGTCTGCATGTGGTCTTTTCGGGTTAGCAAGACTTTTTCCTCTCTCTAACGGACACAAAATCAAATCAAACAAAGACGTGGAGGTTTTACAAAAAAAACAAAAAAAAAAAAAAAAAAAAAAAAAAAAAAGAAAAAAAACAAAAAAAGAAAAACAAAAAAAAAGAAAAAAAAAAAAAAAAAACAAAAAAAAAAAAATATATATATATATATATATATATATATATATATATATATATATATATATATATATATATATATATATATATTTTTTTTTTAAAACAGGTAAACTAACACGTAGAAGGAAATTCCCCTCCATAATGTAATCATAACCAATGCCGATGATTGCAAAATATTGCAAATGCAAGCCAGAGAAGAAGGCTGCAGGCCAGCGCCAGAGGAACCGCTATGAGGAGGGAAAGGAGGGAGTGTTCCCCCGGGTAAAGCGGGGTGGGAGTCTTCCACACCCCATCTCCCTCGGAGTACTCCCCTCCCAGTCCTCCCCCGCCTCCGAACCCTCCCCAAAGCCTCCACCGCCATGACCTCCATGGTGACCTCCGTTCCCTCCTCCGTGACCGCCGTGGGACCTCCGCCGCCACAGAGGCCAAGGACTTGGCGCCGACAAAGGCGACGGCGAGAGCCAGGAGGAGGACGAGGGCGAGGAACCGCATCTGAAGGGAGCGTCGAGGGAGAAGGGACCCTGAGGAGTTGGGCCTTTTGGGGAAGCATTTTTTTTTTTAAATTTAATTATTTTTTAAGAATCATTTTTCTTATTCTATTATTATTTCATTATTTTCTTATTTTTTATTACTTACTTTTATTTTATTATTATTATATTACTGCCACTACTTTAACTGCTATAATTGTTACTATTTTTTTCCATAAATGCTACTGTTCTCATCATCACCATCATTATTTATCTATTTAGTACTTTTCAATTACTATATATGATATAATTCATTATGTCATCGTCGAACGTAAAAACAGTTATGAAGATGACTTCCCGATCCGTCGTTTTACATGTTGCTCAACATTTTTCTTAATGATGTAAATTTAATTTCGATGTTAATCAAACACGCACATCAGGAAAAAATTTAAAAGCAAAATGTACAACAAAACAAAAGGGAGATGACTAACCCACAGTGACACTGGCAATGGGTCTCAGATTTCCAGGTTCTTACCCTGGTCTTCGTGAGCTCCTGGACTGCCGAATCTTGAGGACCGAAGGGCTTTTTGTTCCCTTTGCCCCCCTTACTCCTTCTGCCCCCCCCCCCCCTTGAAATCTTGCCCCCTGACCTTTTCCTGCTTGGGATGACGCCTAACCCATCGACCAAACCCTTTGGGAAGGATAATGCTAATCATGGGGCAAACCCAATCAGAGAGCCCGTTCCCGACCCGTTGCAAGGCCTTGGCTTCGACTTCGTCATCGAGCTCCTGGATTTAAACCCAAAAAGCTGATCTTTAAACAAACAAAATGCTGGCGGCCGTCCGTTGCTTTGGCTTTCCCCGGGGGAATCCCAAAAACAAAGATTTCATCCCTTTTCGGGGAAATTTTAGTTTTGGACAAGGTCACGTCCGTATGTCCCCTTTTTCCTTGAGGGGGACAGGGTGCCTTGAGGAGGCAGAGCAGCGGGTTATAAGAGCATTGATGAGGTCCTGGGGATCAGGGGGTGCAGCTCCCTGTCTTCGGAACTCAAAGTAAGGAAATTTTTTGTTTTTTTGTGTTTTTTTTTTTTTTTCCTTTTTGTGTGTGTGTGTGTGTGTGTGTGTGTGTTTTTTTAAATTTTATAATATAATTTAATTTAAAAAAATAATAATTAAAATTTTTTAAAAATTTCCCCCCCAAAGTTTATTGGGAAAACATACACAAAACACAAACCCCTTTTTATTTTATATATATATATATATAAAATATAAAATATATATATATATATATATATATATATATATATATATATATATATATATATATATATATATATTTTTTTTTTGTGTTGTGTGTGTGTATTATTTTTGTCACAAAAATGTGCACCCCGCCCCGGGGCTGCCCGCGTCTGCTGCAGATGCGGTTCCTCGCCCTGCTTCTCCTGCTGGCTCTCGCCTTTGCCTTCGCCGCCGCCAAGACCTTGCCCTTTCTGCTTCGGCGGAGGTCACCACGGGGTCACCACGGGGGTCACCAGGGGGCCCAGGGGGTCACCAGGGGGGCACCACGGGGTCACCACGGAGGTCACCACGGGGGTCACCACGGGGGTCACCACGGGGGGCCATCATGGAGGGCATCACGGTCATCATGGTAAGAAAATACTTTTTCATAACTGTTTATATGAATATTTTAAAAATTTTAAAACATTGACCTTTTTTTTGTCTATAATATTTACTGTCACCCAAAAATCCCCTTTTATTTGTCTGCATACAATCACACTCTAATAAAACGATTATTTAAAGAATACCTAAACTATTTTTGATCTATTACCAGGTTGATTCAGCAGCGACTTCCGTTTGCCAGCATGACAAATAAAACTTTTCTGGAAAATTTGGTTTGTGTTTTCAATCTGATTTCTCCTTTCACCTTCAACAGTGTATAATGACAAGTCACGAGGATGTAAACCTTTTTTAAAAAAGGGTAAATGTATTTACGAAAATTTATGCACAAGGAGAAAATCACTGGACTAAATTTTCCCTTTTATAAGAATAATTTGATGTCAGACTCGGTCCTACTGTCACAGATTTATCCTTAAAAACATTCGTATGACGCTGACAGTGTTGCCATCCCAAAAGGCCCTCATAAGAGCCATAAATTTCGTTTTTAAAAAGGGAAAATTTAACTTTCCTACACTTTAAACCAACTTTTGCGTACGTCATACCCGGATGTTATCCATATTTCACTCGATATCTAATGAGATGTCGAGTCCCACCATTTCCGCGCAAATTACATTTGGTAAATCCTCTCTGCAAAAATGAATAATTTTTAACGCATTTTCGGCTGACGTTACTCTCTGCGTCCCACTTTTCGCTTCGTCATCGTCAAAGGCAACAAGCAAGGAGATCGCTCGGAATGGGCAACCGGAGGCAGTTCAATCCTCCCCAAGTTGCCCCGAAGTTGGCGATCTCCCATATTAGGTCAAATACGTCTTTCGAAACTCAAAAAAATGTATTTTTTTCAGTCTCATTTCTTTTTTTATAGTTCTTTGAAAAAAGTGGCTGTCGGATTTTTCCCTTTTATTTGTATTTTATCTACGGATCAAGTCAATTTTGATTTTGACGGAAGAAAATCTAATGTTTTCTGTTCACTATTTCATAATTTTTGAGTCAGGTACGGATCATTTAAAAAAAATTGGTCGTATACACATAAGAAAAAAGATGAAATAGTGAATCAGTAAGCATTAGTTATTTTCTAAAATACAAGATCACATTGATTGATCCGTGCCATTAAAACAAATTAAAGAAAAAAAGCGAAATCACTTATTTTCGAAGACCTATAAAAAAAAAATGTGGCGGGATGAAAATCTATTATTACTGAGTTTCAAGTGATGCATTTGATCTAATTGTCTGACTTATCATAACCATTATCAATTATGAAACGTGGTTGGTAAAAAAAAAATAAATCAATAAAAAATAATAATAAATAAATAAAAATAAATAAATAAATAAAATAAAAGAATAAATAAATAGTTACGATGCTCTAGGATTTTTGTTTCTCCGTTTTGTCTAATATATATATATATATATATTATATATATATATATATATATATATATATATATATATATATATATATTATTTTTATATATATAAAATAAAAATATATATATATATATAAATATATATATATAATATTATATTTAATTTATTATAAATTTATTTTATTGAAAGTTTTAACGAAATATCATTTTTCCTTTTACCTTAATGTTCTTTGGAAAAAAGGGGAAATTTCTGCCCATGAAATTTATCCTTTTGAAATGTTTTCAATGAAATATAAAATAATTGTTTTACTTTATAAAATACCCTTTAGGAAAAAGGGGAAAACTCGTTTAAGGTTAGAACTAGGGCGGTATCTGATCGCCTTCGAACCTCTAACTTTCGTTCTTGATCAATGAAAACTCCTTGGCAGATGCTTTCGCAGTAGGTCGTCATGCGACGGTCTAAGAATTTCACCTCTAGCGTCGCAGTACGAATGCCCCCGTCTGCTTCTATTAATCATTACCTCGGTTCCAAAAAACCCGACAAAATAGAACCGAGGTCCTGTTCCATCATTCCATGCACGACCATTCGGGCTGTAAGCAAAAACCAGCCTGCTCTGAGCACTCAAATTTTTCAAGTAAACATGCCGTCCACAAGGGACACCGGTTAAAGGGCAAAAAAACCCCCATGTGCGCCGGCGGAGACACAGCTCGGAACCCGGCAGTAGCCGCCGCTAAGGCGGACCGCCGGTCCGGAGAAAAGAATTTTTTTCAAACCCCCTCCCCAGAGCGTTTCAACCCCGCAACCCCCCCAACTTTAAGTGCCGGAGTGGGTAATTTGCGCGCCTGCTGCCTTCCTTAGATGTGGTAGCCGTTTCTCAGGCTCCCTCTCCGGAATCGAACCCTGATTCCCTTTGGATAGCCATTGTAGACGTTTAACCTACAATCGAGAGCTGATAAGGCAGGCGCCTGCAGGACGCGGCGCCGACCCAACCCGGGTTACGGGAGGGGTCGTGCGCTCGGCAAAAGTTATTCTGATTCACCAAGATGTGTGCGGCCGGCCCCTTGCGGGAACCGGCTGCCGAGGGTTTTGGTCTAATAAAAGCACAGTTATCCAAGTAATGCGGTTCAGCAGAGATCCAATGAGTTATATCTGATTTAATGAGCCGTCCGCGGTTTCGCCTTAAGTCGGCCTGTACTTACACATGCATGGCTTAATCTTTGAGACAAGCATAGGACTACTGGCAGGATCAACCAGGTAGAAGCAACAACGCACACTAGCGTGGTCGTCGTCGTCGTCATATGAACAACATTAGGAGGAGGAGGACATGGAGGAAGAAGAAGAAGGATGAGGGCGGCAGCAGCAGCCACAATGGGCGCCTGCCCCCTTACGGGGGGCACTGCCGCCTCCGCGCCGCTCTTCCGCGCGGTCTTTCCTTCCTGCCTTCCTGCTTCCTCTCGCTTCTCTCCCCGACCTCCGGTTTTATTCCCCAAAAACCCCCCGGAAAAGCCCGACGACTCTCCCCCCTTCCCCCTGCGCCCAGAAGCCACACCAGGAAGGAATGGGGACGAAGGAGGGGGGCATTTCAAATAAAGGGGGGCCGCACTTTTTTCGATGGCTGGTTGTTGGGGGTCGTTTCTCTCTCGACTCGGGGTGCCCGCACACAGGGGAGGGAGACGACAGCGTCGCCGGACCAGAACAACGGCCGCGGCGAGCTCCCTCCCGGGCGCGAGCCCTTTTCTCTCTTCGCCATCGGGTCGTCCCCACCCCCGCCCCCCGGGGGGGAAAGGAGGGGGGGAGGGGGGCCCGCGAAAGGGGGCCACCGGGGCCAACCCGCCACCGGCGAACGGGCCGGGGAAAGGCAGGGGGCCAGCCTCCAGCCGAAAGGGGGGCCCCTCAAACCCCAACGCAAACCGCCTGTTGGGGCAGCCCGCCCGCCCCCTTTGGCGGGGTGGAAAAGGGGACGGTTCCCCGGGCCGGCCCCCGGCCTCTCCCCCCCCTTTTTCCTGTCCCGGTTCGGGGGGGAGAAAATTTCAAAACCCGACCCCCCAAGAACGGACCGCAAACCCCCTGGCCCACACCCCCGGCTCGGGAGAAGCAAGAAAGAAAGGGGCAGCAGAAAACGGGGGGCCCGGAAAGGAGGGAGGGGAAAGAAGCCGTGGCCAGGGGTGTCCCCTATAGTTGTGGGGGCGGTCCCTCAGCCAACACGACCGCAAACAGGGGCCCCTCCTGCGCCACGCCCAAAGGGGGAGGACGCCCTCCGCACGCCCCACCACCCACGCCCCGGTAAAGGGCCCCACTTTCTGCGGGTGGAGGGCGGGGCAGGGCCCCCAACCGCCAACCCCGTGCACCGCCTCTTTCCCCCGCCCGCCACGCTCGCCGGCCGGCTCCGGCCCCGAGGGGGACCCGCGCCCGCCTCGCCGCGTTCCAGCCAGCCCAGCACGCTCGGCAGGGGTGGGGAGAGGGCCGCGCGTTGGCGGGCCAGGGCAGCGGGGACCGCCGCGGCCACGGCTTGCCGCCTCCGCCGCCGCCGACACCCAAATAAGGTGGACCCCCCTGTAGGGTTGTCAGCCCCACACCCGACCCCGGCCCCGGGGCCCAAAGGCCCTCCCCGGCCCCGGCAGCCAGGACTTCCCAAAGCCTGCCCCGCTTTCGGGGACGGGAGCCGGGGAGGAGGGGCTTCCTCGCGGCGGCGGGGCACGCCCGCGCCCGCCGCCGCCGGCTCCGCCCTCGGCCCGAAAGAGCGCAGGGGGCAGGAGAGCCCAAGCCGCCCGGCCCCGGGGGGGAGGCCCAACCAGCAGGCGGCCCCCGCACCGCCGCGCAAGGCCCCCGCCCGGCCCGACGGCGAGCTCGCCGCCCGTCCGCCTGCAGCCCCGAAGGTGGTCCCCCTATAGTTGTCGGCACGGGCCCTCAGCCCACACGACCGCGGGCAGGGGCCGCTCGGCCCCGGGGGCCAGGAAGGCAGCCCCTCCGACGGCCCCGCAGCCAGGACCCCCAAAGCCTGCCCGCTTTCGGGGACGGGAGCCGAGAGGCAGGGGCTTCTTCGCGGCGGCGGGGGGCCCCGCCCGCGCCCGCCGCCGCCGCCTCCGCCCCCGGCCCGAGAGGGCGCAGGGGGCGAGGCCCAACCAGCAGGGGCCACCCGCACCGCCCGCGTAAGGCCTCCGCCCGGTCCCGACGGCGAACTCGACGCGGGGCTCGCCGCCCGCCCGCCTGCAGCCGAAGGTGGCCCCCCTTATAGTTGTCGGCGCAGCCCTCAGCCACCACGACCGCCCCAGGGCCCCCCCTCGGCCGCCCGCCAGGGAAAAAACGGCCCTTCGGGGGGCAATCCCGGCAGGGCCGCGCCCGTCCCCTACACCGCCCCCCACGGCCCGCGAGGGCGCAGGGGGCCGAAGGGGAAAGCCGGCCCCCCTGCCAAACGAGGCAGACGACAGGCAGGTCCCCCCGGCCCGCCGCCCTCGGCCAGAGGGCGCGGGGACGAAGGGGAAAGGGGAAAGAGCCCAAGCCCCAAACGGGCGGCGGGGCCTGTACCGCCGGGCGGGAGGGCGGCCGGCCCCGACGGCGGCCGCAGCAGCAGCGGGCTCAGGGGGGTCGCCCCCGCCGCCCGCAGCCGAGGCAGTCCCCCTGTCGTTGTCGGCGCAGGCCCTCAGCCACCACGACCGCGCCCAGGGCCCGCCCTTGCCCGTCCGGCCGGGGCAAGGCCCCGTCGGGGTGCGGCAGGGGCCCCGCCCGAATCCCACGCCACCGCCCTCGGCCCGAGAGGGCGCCAGAGGCCGATGGGGGTGCCCGAGCCAACCCCTGTTCTAAGGAAGACGAGGCAGCGGCCAGGCCAGGCCAGGGCCCGCCGCCCTCGGCCCGAGAGGGGGCGGGGGGGCCAAGGGGTAGGAAAAGCCGTCCCCTGGCCAGCCAAGGAAGGGCTGGCAGGCCAACCCAGGAGGCGCCGCCGCCACCGCAGCCCCCAGGCCCACAATCTCCTCTCCACCCCCTAGGCTGAACGGCCTCGCTGGGCAGGCCCCGCGCCGCCCGCCCGCTCAGGCCAGGCGGCGGCACGGGGGGAACGGACCGAGTGGGAGACGCGCGGCCGCCCCCGCCGCCGCCACACAGCAGGCCAAGGGCGGCGTCGGCTCCGGCGGCCCGCGCTCCCAGCCCCGCCCGGCAGCCCGCCCCGCTACCCGCGGCCCCGCACCCAACCGCCTCTCCCTATAGTTGGGGCGCAGGCCCGCAACCAACACGACCAGAGACAGGGCCTTCCATCCGTCCGGCAGGAGCGGGAGCCTGGCGGACGCTAGGGGGACGCCCCCGGCGGGGCGGTCGTGATGTTGGGTTTCCTGGGGGGGGGGGGTAATGGAGGGGTCACCGAACCACCACTCGCCCCCCACCCCACCGTTCCTCCGTACTGGCGGGGCTCCTGTCGCGACGTGGCGACGTTGTTAATAGCACAATGTAATTCACGAAAAATGGTGTTCATTTTTTAAGAAAATCATCTGAATTATTGTGGTGCTTGTGGCAATTATTACTTTATTTCCGTACATCTGGCAACGAGTGCATTGTTGACGTGCATCTTCCCCAATTGTTGATCAACCGTTGTTCGGATTAATTTAATTCCAAATTCCACTTTCATGGTGCAATATGAAATAAGATTAAAAACACATGAGTTTATTTGATTTATTTGAAGTGATAAAAAAAAAAAAAAAAAAAAATCGGAGAAAGACCATTAGAGGGAAAATTCAGGAAAACCACTGCAAGCACGACATGTTGGTCACGTGTTCCTCGTCACTGTTTCCTCTGAAGTTTCCTGAAAAAACGAGCTGTGATCATGGATTAACGACAACAGAGAAAACATAAACAAAAGTGACATTCCATTACTAGGAATAACAACAACAGCAAGAATAGATAATAATATCACTATCAACCATAATGGCATAATTGATTATATTGATAATAACAACCGTAATGATTACAACTAATGGTTTCCTACTCTACTCACAGCCTCCGAAGCCTCCGCCAAAGCCTCCTCCGCCTGAAAAAAATGTCAATTTCTCGTAAAATGTAAAATATTTTCAACAATGCAGCGTGAAGATGAGAATTTCTGCGAATATATATTTATTTTCATTATTACAAATGTGTATTTTAGTGTTTCATTAGATGTTTTCATTTTAGTTCGTTAGATAGTTTTTTCCCTTTATATAATAATGCGTTTTGGGGAAAAAATAATAAATAAATATGATTTTCAGCGTGCAGTCTGCATGTGGTCTTTGCGGGTTATGCAAGACTTTTTCCTCTCTCTAACGGACACAATAATCAAATCAAACAAAGACGTGCGAGTACACACACACACACACACACACACACACACACACACACACAAACACACAAAAAAAAAAAATAAAACACACACACACACACACACACACACACACACACACACCACACAACACAAACTAATAATATATAAAATATTATAGTAATGAAAATATATAAATCATATATTATATATATCAATATATATATAATATATATATATATATATTATATATATATATATATATATATATATATATATATATATATATTTTTTAAATCAGGTAAACTAACACGTAGAAGGAAATTCCACTCCATATATGTCAATCGTAACCAATGCCGATGATTGCAAGAATATTGCAAATGCAAGCCAGAGAAGAAGGCTGCAGGCCAGCGCCAGTGGAACCGCTATGAGGAGGAGAAATGAGGAAGTGGTTCCGCCGCCCGAAGCAGGAGTTCAAGGAGTCTTCCACACGCCATCTCCCTCGGAGTACTCACCTCCCAGTCCTCCACCGCCTCCGAAGCCTCCGCCTAAGCCTCCACCGCCATGACCTCCATGGTGACCTCCGTTGCCTCCTCCGTGACTGCCGTGGTGACCTCCGCCGCCACAGCAGGCCAAGGACTTGGCGCCGACGAAGGCGACGGCGAGAGCCAGGAGGAGGACGAGGGCGAGGAACCGCATCTGAAGGGAGCGTCGAGGGAGAAGGACCCTGAGGAGCTTGGCCTTTTCGGGAAGCATTTTTGTTATTAATTAATTATTTATTAAGATTTAGTCAATAGTATTTTCATTATATCTAATTATTACTCTATTATTGTTCTTATCATTACATTACTTTACTTTATTACTATTATTATTATTATTATTACTGCTACCACTACTTAACTGCTATAATTGTTACTATTTGTACCATAACTGCTACTGTTCTCATCATCACCATC
>NC_091576.1:3261247-3266247 GCF_042767895.1 Penaeus vannamei
TTGGGGGAAAAAAAATAATAAAGAAATATGATTTTCAGCGTGCAGTCTGCATGTGGTCTTTGCGGGTTACGCAAGACTTTTTCCTCTCTCTAACGGACACAATAATCAAATCAAACAAAGACGTGCGAGTACACACACACACACACACACACACACACACACACACACACACACACACACACACATAATATATATATATATATATATATATATATATATATATATATATATATATATATATATATATATATATATAAATCAGGTAAACTAACACGTAGAAGGAAATTTCACTCCATATATGTCAATCATAACCAATGCCGATGATTGCAAAACTATTGCAAATGCAAGCCAGAGAAGAAGGCTGCAGGCCAGCGCCAGAGGAACCGCTATGAGGAGGAGAAAGGAGGGAGTGCTTCCGCCGGATGAAGCGGGCCGTCAGGGAGTCTTCCACACGCCATCTCCCTCGGAGTACTCACCTCCCAGTCCTCCACCGCCTCCGAAGCCTCCGCCGAAGCCTCCACCGCCATGACCTCCATGGTGACCTCCGTTGCCTCCTCCGTGACCGCCGTGGTGACCTCCGCCGCCACAGTAGGCCAAGGACTTGGCGCCGACGAAGGCGACGGCGAGAGCCAGGAGGAGGACGAGGGCGAGGAACCGCATCTGAAGGGAGCGTCGAGGGAGAAAGACCCTGAGGAGCTTGGCCTTTTCGGGAAGCACTTTTTTTTTATTAATTAATTCATTTATTAAGAATCATTTTCATTATTACTGATTATTACTTCGATTATCGTTCTTACTA
The DNA here is from genome assembly GCF_042767895.1 of Penaeus vannamei. Lineage (NCBI taxonomy): Eukaryota > Metazoa > Arthropoda > Malacostraca > Decapoda > Penaeidae > Penaeus > Penaeus vannamei. The sequence goes on from NC_091576.1 coordinate 3,262,044, forward strand.
TTATTATTACTACTACTATTGATACTGTTATTATTATTATGATTACTGCCACTACTTTAACTGCTATAATTGTTACTAATAGTACCATAAATGCTACTGTTCTCATCATCACCATCATTATTATCTATTCTAGTACTATTCTCAATTACTATAATAATGATATAATATCATTATGTCATCGTCGAACGTAAAAGCAGTTATGAAGATGAGGCTTCCCGATGCCTGTCGTTTTACATGTTAGCTCAACATTTTTTCTTAAATGATGTAAATGAAATTTCGATGTTAATCAAATCACGCACATCAGACTGAAAAGCAAAATGTACAACAAAACAATGGCAGATGACTCCAACGCCACAGCTGACACATGGCAATGGGTCTCAGATTTCCCAGGTTTCTTACCGTGGTCTTCGTGAGCTCCTGGACTGCCGAATCTTGAGGACCGAAGGGCTTATATGTTCCCTTTGCGCCCCTACTCCTTCTGCTCCCCCCCCTTGAAATCTTGACCCCTGACCTTTATCCTGCTTGGGATGACGCCTAACCCATCGACCGAACCTTGAAGGATAATGCTAATCATGTGTGCAAACCCAATCAGAGACGTCAGTTCCCGACCCGCTGCAAGGCCTTGGCTTCGACTTCGTCATCGAGCTCCTGGATTAAACAAACAGCTGATCCTGAAACAAACAAATCTGCTGGCGGCCGTCCCGTTGCTTTGGCATCCGCGAGGAATCCAAGAACAAAGATTTCATCACTTTTCGGGAATTTCAGCCTTCGGACAAGGTCACGTCCGTATGTCCCTTTTGCCTTGAGGGGGACAGGGTGCCTTGAGGAGGCAGAGCAGCGGCTTATAAGAGCATTGATGAGGTCCTGGGGATCAGGTGTGCAGCTCCCTGTCTTCGGAACTCAAAGTAAGGAAACTGTGTGTGTGTGTGTGTGTGTGTGTGTGTGTGTGTGTGTGTATCTGTACACTATATAATATACTTACATTCATACACACATACATACATGCATCTATGCGCATTTGCAATGTTTATGCGGATACATACACACACACACACATATATATATATATATATATATATATATATATATATATATATATATATATATATATATATATATATATATATATATATATATATATATATATATATCTGTGTGTGTGTGTGTGTGTGTGTGTGTGTGTGTATTATTTTTGTCACAAAAATGTGCACCCCGCCCTGACTGCTTCCGCGTCTGCTGCAGATGCGGTTCCTCGCCCTGCTTCTCCTGCTGGCTCTCGCCTTTGCCTTCGCCGCCGCCAAGACCTTGCCTTGCTGCTTCGGCGGAGGTCACCACGGAGGTCACCACGGGGGTCACCATGGGGGTCACCAGGGTGGTCACCATGGGGGTCACCACGGTGGTCACCACGGAGGTCACCACGGAGGTCACCACGGGGGTCACCACGGAGGCCATCATGGAGGGCATCACGGTCATCATGGTAAGAAAGTACTTTTTCATAGACTGTTTATATGAATATTTTAAAATTTAATACATTGACGGTTTCTTGTCTATAATATTTACTGTCACCAAACATCCCCTTTTATAGTCTGCATACAATCACACTCTAATAAAACGATTATTTAAAGAATACCTAAACTATTTTCGATCTATTACCAGGTTGATTCAGCAGCGACTTCCGTTTGCCAGCATGACAAATAAAACTTTTCTGGAGATTTGGTTTGTGTTTTCAATCTGATTTCTCCTTTCACCTTCAACAGTGTATAATGACAAGTCACGAGGATGTAAACTTTATTAAAAAGGATAAATGTATATACGAAAATTTATGCACAGGCAGAGTCACTGTACTCATTGTCTTTGATAAGAATAATTTGATGTCAGACTCGGTCCTACTGTCACAGATTTATCCTAAAAGCATTCGTATGACGCTGACAGTGTTGCCATCCCAAAGGCCGTCATAAGAGCCATACATTAATCGTTTAATTAATCAATCGAAATTCAACTTTCCTACACTTTAAACCAACTTTGCGTACGTCATACCCGGATGTTATCCATATTTCACTCGATATCTAAATAGATGTCGAGTCCCACCATTTCCGCGCAAATTACACTCGGTAAATCCTCTCTGCACAAATGAATAATATTTAACGCATTTTCGGCTGACGTTACTCTCTGCGTCCCACTTTTCGCTTCGTCATCGTCAAAGGCAACAAGCAAGGAGATCGCTCGGAATGGGCAACCGGAGGCGAGTTCAATCCTGCCCAAGTTGCCCCGAAGTTGGCGATCTCCCATATTAGGTCAAATACGTCTTTCGAGACTCAATAACAATGTATTTTTCATTCAGCCTCATTTTCTTCCCTATAGTGTCTTTGAAAATAAGTGACTGTCGCATTTCTTCTTTTAATTTGTATTGTATGCTACGGATCAAGTCAATGTGTGCATTTTGGACGGAAGAAAATGAACTAATGCTTACTGAATGACTATTTCATAATTTTTGAGTCAAGTGCGGATCAGATTCCTCGGAAGAGTATATGGTACGTATACACAGAAGAAAAATGATGAAATAGTGAATCAGTAAGCATTAGTTCATTTCCTTCCGTCTAAAATACAAGATCACATTGACTAGATCCGTGCCATATGATGCAATTTAGAAGGAAAATGCGATAGTCACTTATTTTCGAAGACCCTATAAAGAAAATTTGAATGAAAATTCTAGTATTACTGAATTTAAAAGGATGCATTTGATCTAATTCTATGAATTATGGAATTGCCAAAAAAAAAAAAAAAAAAAAAAAAGTTTCAATACTTTAGGATTTTTGAGTTTCTCCCATTTTGTCTATTATGTATATGTAAAAATAACGAAATTTCATTCCTCATTTAATGTTAAAATGCGGTTTCTTTGATAGCTATTATGCATATACATCTATGGCCATGCACCTGTTATCTTTTATTGAGAATCATATTTTATTACTGCAAATCCAGTCATATTGTTGGCCTTACCTCTAGCAGAAATATCTTGTAGGGAAAAAAATGTAAACTCTTCAGTGAAGATTTGATGACCTCATAGAAAGTGATCCAATGAAATATCAAAATGAATGTCGTTTTAAGCAACTTTTCAAAATCATTCTTTCAAGCCAAAATTATTATGATATTTATCATGCGACGAGGACAGAGGGGGGGAGAGGGGCGCGGCGCAGGCAGGCCAGCCGGCCGGCCGGGACAGGCGGGCTGAAAAGGCAGTGGGGCACAGGCTCACAGCTGTCAAGGCTGCTCACCCACACACACGCCTACTTCCGGCAATCCCGCTCCGCACCCTTGAGCTGTGCAAAGCTAAAGGCCACCACGCCTTTGCTCACCGCCTCTCCGCCTTCTCCTCCTCCTCCTCTTTCCTCCGCTCTCCGTCGCAGCAACGGGCCGCAGACAAAACTACATACGACTCCAACCCCCCCAAAGAACACCACACGCAACGGGGCCCTGGCCGCAACTCGCGCTGCAAGGCTCGGCTCCGGAGGCAAGCAAGGAAGCAAGCAAGCACAAACGGGAGCCGGCAGGAGGCGAGCGAGCCAAGCCCGTGGCAAGGGGGAGGGGAGGCATTCTCGCTGGCCCAGTCTCCTTTTCAACCTGCCTCACCCGTGGGCTCCGCAGGAGGAGGGGCGTGGGATTGCCGGGGGTTTCTTCCTTTCTCGCCGCAAGGGTGTGCACACCCGGGATCGAACTCCGCGCTACCGGCGAAACGTGGTCGAGGGGAGAAGAACCGGAAGGGGCTCAGCCGTCGCGAGGGGAAGGCCGCAAAAGGGGGGCGGCACTCGGAAACCATTCCGAACGTCAAGAGAGGGGCGGTCGCCTGTGTGAAGGGCAGGACCACAGCCGACACTGGCAGGGGTGGCAAGGGGACTGGTTACCCCGGCGGCCTCTGGTCGGCATCGTGGCGCGAGCCCGCGACCTTTGCTGTGCCAGGTTCGGGGGGGGGGGGGGGGGGGGAGGGAAATTCGAGGAAGGGACCGACGCCCGAGCTTACCAAGAGCACAGGACGGCGCCCAAACCCCCAAAAGACACCACACACCCCCGGACGTAAGAACAGGGAGAAAAGAGCAGAGCAGCAAGGGACAGAAGGGGAAAGGAGCAGGGAGAGCGCCGCAACGGTGAGGGAGGGAAGAGATGCGGCCATGGGTGTACCACTATAGTTGTCGGCGCGGTCCCTCAGCCA
>NC_091576.1:3271247-3291247 GCF_042767895.1 Penaeus vannamei
CCCCACATCCGTCTTCCACATTATCATTCTTCTCACATATACACTACGTTCCCATACGTTAATTAAATGGGTGGTGGCAGTGGCTACTTTTCCATTCTTGCGAGACATAATTGTATAAGGTATTTGCTACAGGCGCCGCCCTCCCTACCCCCCACGTCCCTCGGCCTCATCGCTCTGACTGCTTCCGCGTCTGCTGCAGATGCGGTTCCTCGCCCTGCTTCTCCTGCTGGCCTTTGCCTTCGCCGTCACCACGGGGGTCACCACGGAGGCCATCATGGAGGGCATCACGGTCATCATGGTAAGAAAGTACTTTTTCATATACTGTTCATATGAATATTCTTAAAATTAATTCATTGACGGTTTCTTGTCTATGTTTACAATCATCAAATATCCCCTTTTATTAGTCTGCATACAATCACACTCTAATAAAACGAATATTTATAGAATACCTAAACTATTTTCGATCTATTACCAGGTTGATTCAGCAGCGACTTCCGTTTGCCAGCATGACAAATAAAACTTTTCTGAAGATTTGGTTTGTGTTTTCAATCTGATTTCTCCTTTCACCTTCAACAGAATATAATGACAAGTCACGAGGATGTAAACTTCATTAAGAGGATAAATGTATTTACGAAAATTTATGAACAAGTTGAGTCACTGGACTAATTGCCTTTGATAAGAATAATTTGATGTTGTCAGACTCGGTCCTACTCTCACAGATTTATCCTAAAAGCATTCGTATGACGCTGACAGTGTCACCATCCCAAAGGCCGTCATGAGAGCCATACATTAATCGTTTAATTAATTAATCGAAATTTAACTTTCCTACACTTTAAACCAACTTTGCGTACGTCATACCCGGATGTTATCCATATTTCACTCCTTATCTAATGAGATGTCGAGTCCCACCATTTCCGCGCAAATTACACTTGGTAAATCCTATCTGCACAAATGAATAATATTTAACGCATTTTCGGCTGACGTTACTCTCTGCGTCCCACTTTTCGCTTCGTCATCGTCAAAGGCAACAAGCAAGGAGATCGCTCGGAATGGGCAACCGGAGGCGAGTTCAATCCTGCCGAAGTTGCCCCGAAGTTGCCCCGAAGTTGCCCCGAAGTTGGCGATCTCCCATATTAGGTCAAATACGTCTTTCGAGACTCAATAACAATGTATTTTTCATTCAGCCTCATTTTCTTCCCTATAGTGTCTTTGAAAATAAGTGACTTTCGCATTTCTTCTTTTAATTTGTATTGTATGCTACGGATCAAGTCAATGTGTGTATTTTAGACGGAAGAAAATGAACTAATGTTTTTTGATTCACTATTTCATAATTTTTGAGTCAGGTACGGATCTGATTCCTCACAAAAGAATATGGTACGTATACACACAAGAAAACGATGAAATAGTGAATAAGTAAGCAATAGTTCATTTTCTAAAATACAAGATCACATTGACTTGATCCGTGCCATGTAATACAAATTAGAAAAAAAATGCGATAGTCACTTGTTTTCGAAGACCCTATAGAGAAGAAAATGTGGCTGGATGAAAATCTATTATTACTGAGTTTCAAGTGATGCATTTGATCTAAGTGTCTGACTTATCATCAACCATTATCAATTATGAAACGTGGAATTGGTAGAAAAAATATAAAAAATAAATAAAAATAAATAAATAAAAATAAAAGAATAAATAAATAGTTACGATGCTCTAGGATTTTTGTTTCTCCCGTTTTGTCTATTATATGTATATATATATATATATATATATATATATATATATATATATATATATATATATATATATATATATATATATATATATGTGTGTAAAGATAACGAAATATCATTCTTCCTTTACCGTTAAATGCCCTCTCTTTGATAACTATTATATGTGTGTATTTATGTCCATGAAACTTTCATCTTTTATTGAGAGTCAGATTTCAGTACTGCAAATCCAATCATATTGTTGGCCTTACCTCTAGTAGAAATATCTTGTAGGGAAAAAAAAAAATGAAAACTCTGCAGTGAAGATTTGATGACCTCATAGAAAGTGATTAAATGAAATATCAAAATGAATGTCGTTTTTAAGCAATTTTTCAAAATCATCCTTTTCAGGGTTATGGGAATAACTGCGGCGGATCGCTAGTCAGCATCGTTTAAGGTTACTTTGGCTTTTCACATGGCAAAACCCCCCCGGAAAAGCCCGACGACTCTCGCCCCGCTCTCCCGCTGCTGCGGCCAGAAGCCACACCAGGAAGGAATGGGGACGAAGGAGGGGGGGCATTTCAAATAAAGGGGGGGCCGCACTTTTTTCGATGGCTGGTTGTTGGGGGTCGTTTCTCTCTCGACTCAGAGTGCGCCGCACACAGGGGAGGGAGACGACAGCGTCGCCGGACTAGAACAACGGCCGCGGCGAGCTCCCTCCCGGGCGCGAGCCCTTTTTCTCTCTATCGCCATCATGGTCGTGCAGCGACGAGGAGGACAGAGGGGGGGAGAGGGGCGCGGCGCAGGCAGGCCGGCCGGGACAGGCGGGCTGCCAAGGCAGTGGGGCACAGGCTCACAGCTGTCAAGGCTGCTCACCCACACACGCCTGCTTCCGGCAATCCCGCTCCGCACCCTCGAGCTGTGCAAGGCTAAAGGCCACCACGCCTTTGCTCACCGCCTCTCCGTCTTCTCCTCCTCCTCTTTCCTACGCTCTCCGTCGCAGCAACGGGCCGCAGACAAAACTACATACGACTCCAACCCCCCCAAAGTACACCACACGCAATGGGGCCCTAGCCGCAACTCGCGCTGTAAGGCTCGGCTCCGGAGGCAAGCAAGCAAGCAAACAAACGGGAGCCGGCAGGAGGCGAGCGAGCCAAGCCCGTGGCAAGGGGGAGGGGAGGTACTCTCGCTGGCCCAGTCTCCTTTTCAACCTGCCTCACCCGTGGGCTCCGTAGGAGGAGGGGCGTGGGATTGCCGGGGGTTTCTTCCTTTCTCGCCGGAAGGGTGTGCACACCCGGGATCTAACTCCGCGCTATCGGCGAAACGTGGCCGAGGGGAGAAGAACCGCAGGGGGCTCAGCCGTCGCGAGGGGAAGGCCGCAAAAGGGGGGCGGCACTCGGAAACCATTCCGAACGTCAAGAGAGGGGCGGTCGCCTGTGTGAAGGGCAGGACCACAGCCGACACTGGCGGGGGTGGCACGGGGACTGGTTACCCCGGCGGCCCCCGGTCGGCATCGTGGCGCGAGCCCGCGACCTTTGCTGTGCCAGGTTCGGGGGGGAGGGAAATTCGAGGAAGGGACCGACGCCCGAGCTTATCAGGAGCACAGGACGGCGCCCAAACCCCCAAAAGACACCACACACCCCCGGACGTAAGAACAGGGAGAAAAGAGCAGAGCAGCAAGGGACAGAAGGGGAAAGGAGCAGGGAGAGCGCCGCAAAAGTGAGGGAGGGAAGAGATGCGGCCATGGGTGTCCCCCTATAGTTGTGGGCGCGGTCCCTCAGCCAACACGACCGCAAACAGGGGCCCCTCCTGCGCCACGCCAAGGGAGAGGACGCCCTTCGCACGCCCCACCACCCACGCCCCGGTAAACGCCTCACTTTCTCGCGGGTGGAGGGCGGGGAGCAACGGGCCCCCAACCGCCAACCCCGCTGCACCGCCTCTTGCCCCCGCCCGCCACGCTCGCCGGCCGGCTCCGGCCCCGAAGGGGACCCGCGCCCGCCTCACCGCGTTCCAGCCCAGCCCAGCACGCTCGACAGGGGTGGGGAGAGGGCCGCGCGTTGACGGGCCAGGGCAGCGGGGACCGCCGCGGCCACGGCTTGCCGCCTCCGCCGCCGCCGCCCGCTGACACCCAAATGAAGGTGGACCACCCTGTAGTTGTCGGCGCGGGCCGACTCAGCCCACACGACGGCGGAGCAAGGGCCGCTCGGCCCCGGGGGCCACGGAAGGCAGCCCCTCCGGCCCCGGCAGCCAGGACTCCCCCAAAGCCTGCCCTGCTTTCGGGGACGGGAGCCGGAGAGGCAGGGGCTTCCTCGCGGCGGCGGGGGCCACGCCCGCGCCCGCCCCCGCCGGCTCCGCCCTCGGCCCGAGAGAGCGCATGGGGCAGGAGAGCCCAAGCCGCCCGCTCGGGGGGCGAGGCCCAACCAGAAGGCGGCCCCCGCACCGCCCGCGCAAGGCCCCCGCCCGGCCCCGACGGCGAGCTCGCCGCACGTCCGCCTGCAGCCGCCGAAGGTGGTCCCCCCTATAGTTGTCGGCACGGGCCCTCAGCCCACACGACCGCGGGCAGGGGCCGCTCGGCCCCGGGGGCCAGGGAAGGTAGCCCCTCCGACGGCTCCGGCAGCCAGGACCCACCCAAAGCCTGCCCCGCTTTCGGGGAGGGGAGCCGGAGAGGCAGGGGCTTCTTCGCGGAGGCGGGGACCACGCCCGCACCCGCCGCCGCCGCCTCCGCCCCCGGCCCGAGAGGGCGCAGGGGGCGAGGCCCAACCAGCAGGGGGCCCCCGCACCGCCCGCGCAAGGCCCCCGCCCGGTCCCGACGGCGAGCTCGACGCGGGGCTCGCCGCCCGCCCGCCTGCAGCCGAAGGTGGCCCCCCCTATAGTTGTCGGCGCAGGCCCTCAGCCATCACGACCGCGCCCAGGGCCCTCCCTCGGCCGCCCGCCGGGGAAAAACGGTCCCTTCGGGGGGCAATCCCGGCAGGGCCGCGCCCGTCCCCTACACCGCTGCCCACGGCCCGCGAGGGCGCAGGGGGCCGAAGGGGGAAAGCCCGAGCCAGCCCCTGCCCGAGGAAGACGAGGCAGACTGACAGGCAGATCCAGCCACCGGCCCGCCGCCCTCGGCCTAAGAGGTCGCGGGGGACGAAGGGGAAAGGGGAAAGGAAGCCCAAGCCGCCAAACCGGGGGCGGGCTGGCCCTGTACCGCCGGTGCGGGAGGGCAGGCCGGCCCCAACGGCGGCCGCAGCAGCAGCGGGCTCGAGGGGGTCGCCCCCCGCCGCCCGCAGCCGAGGCAGTCCCCCTGTCGTTGTCGGCGCAGGCCCTCAGCCACCACGACCGCGCCCAGGGCCCGCCCTTGCCCGTCCGGCCGCGGCAAGGCCCCGTCGGGGATGCGGCACTGCCACGCCCGAATCCCACGCCACCGCCCTCGGCCCGAGAGGGCGCCAGGGGCCGATGGGGGTAAGCCCAAGCCAACCCTTGTTCTAAGGAAGATGAGGCAGGCCAGGCCAGGCCCGAGATGGCGCGGGGGGGCCGAAGGGGTAGGGAAAAGCCCGCCAAGGAAGACGTGGCTGGCAGGCCAACCCAGGAGGCGCCGCCGCCACCGCAGCCCCCAGGCCCACAATCTCCTCTCCACCCCACTAGGCTGAACGGCCTCGCTGGGCAGGCTGCAGCGCCGCCCGCCCGCTCAGGCCAGGCGGCGGCACGGGGGAACGGACCGAGTGGGAAACGCGCGGCCGCCGCCGCCGCCACACAGCAGGCCAAGGGCGGCGCTCGGCTCCGGCGGCCCGCGCTCCCAGCCCCGCCCGGCAGCCCGCCCGCTACCCGCGGCCCCGCACCCAACCGCCTCTCCCTATAGTTGGCGGCGCAGGCCCGCAGGCAACACGACCAGAGACAGGGCCTTCCATCCGTCCGGCAGGAGCGGGAGCCTGGCGGACGCTAGGGGGGACTGCTCCCGGCGGGGCGGTCGTGATGTGGGTTGCCTGAGGGGGGGGGATAATGGAGGGGGTCACCGAACCACCACTCGCCCCCCACCCCACCGTTCCTCTCGTACTGGGCGGGGCTCCTGTCGCGACGTGGCGACGTTGTTAATAGCACAATGTAATTCACGAAAAATGGTGTTCATTTTTTAAGAAAATCATCTGAATTATTGTGGTGCTTGTGGCAATTATTACTTTATTTCCGTACATCTGGCAACGAGTGCATTGTTGACGTGCATCTTCCCCAATTGTTGATCAACCGTTGTTCGGATTAATTTAATTCCAAATTCCACTTTCATGGTGCAATATGAAATAAGATAAAAAAAACAAAAAAAACACAAGAGTTTATTTAATTTATTTGAAGTGATAAAAAAAAAAAAAAAAAAAAATCGGAGAAAGACCATTAGAGGGAAAATTCAGGAAAACCACTGCAAGCGCGACATGTTGGTCACGTGTTCCTCGTCACTGTTTCCTCTGAAGTTTCCTGAAAAAAAAAAAAAAACGAGCTGTGATCATGGATTAACGACAACAGAGAAAACAAAAACAAAAGTGACATTCCATTACTAGGAATAACAACAACAGCAAGAATAGATAATAATATCACTATCAACCATAATGGCATAATTGATTATATTGATAATAACAACCGTAATGATTACAACTAATGGTTTCCTACTCTACTCACAGCCTCCGAAGCCTCCGCCAAAGCCTCCTCCGCCTGAAAACAATGTCAATTTCTCGTAAAATGTAAAATATTTTCAACAATGCAGCGTGAAGATGAGAATTTCTGCGAATATATATTTATTTTCATTATTACAAATGTGTATTTTAGTGTTTCATTAGATGTTTTCATTTTAATTCGTTAGATAGTTTTTTCCCTTTGTATAATAATGCGCTTTGGGGAAAAAATAATAAATAAATATGATTTTCAGCGTGCAGTCTGCATGTGGTCTTTGCGGGTTATGCAAGACTTTTTCCTCTCTCTAACGGACACAATAATCAACTCAAACAAAGACGTGCGAGTACACACACACACACACACACACACACACACACAAACACACACACACACACACACACACACACACACACACACACACACATATGTATATATATATATATATATATATATATATATATATATATATATATATATATATACTTATACATATATATATATATATATATATATATATATATATAGTTATATACGTATGTATATATATGTATATATATATATATATATATATATATATATATATATATATATATATATATATATATATATATGTATATATATATATATATATATACATATATATATATATATATATATATATATATATATATATATATATATATATATATATATATATATATATATATATATATATATATATATATATATATATGTACATATATATATACATATATATACATATATATATATATATATATATATATATATATATATATATATATATATATACATATATATATACATATGTGTGTGTGTGTGTGTGTGTGTGTGTGTGTAAATCAGGTAAACTAACACGTAGAAGGAAATTCCACTCCATACATGTCAATCATAACCAATGCCGATGATTGCAAAAATATTGCAAATACAAGCCAGAGAAGAAGGCTGCAGGCCAGCGCCAGAGGAACCGCTATGAGGAGGAGAAATGAGGGACTGCTTCCGCCGGATGAAGCAGGAGTTCAAGGAGTCTTCCACACGCCATCTCCCTCGGAGTACTCACCTCCCAGTCCTCCACCGCCTCCGAAGCCTCCACCGAAGCCCCCACCGTCATGACCTCCATGGTGACCTCTGTTGCCTCCTCCGTGACCGCCGTGGTGACCTCCGCCGCCACAGCAGGCCAAGGACTTGGCGCCGACGAAGGCGACGGCGAGAGCCAGGAGGAGGACGAGGGCGAGGAACCGCATCTGAAGGGAGCGTCGAGGGAGAAGGACCCTGAGGAGCTTGGCCTTTTCGGGAAACATTTTTTTGTCATTAATTAATTCATATATTAAGGATTTAGCCAAAATCATTTCATTATTACTAATTATTACTTCTATTATTGTTCTTATCATTGCTACTACTACTACTATTGCTACTGTTATTATTATTATTGTTATTATTATTACTATTATTATTATTATTGCTACCACTACTTTAATTGCAATAATTGTTATTGTTAGTACCATAATTGCTACTGTTGTCATCATCATCATTATTATCATCTATTTCAGTACTGTTTTAATTACACGAACGGCCGCTCGGCTCGCCACACGTCCCTCGGCCTCTTCGCCCCGCCCTGAATGCTTCCGCGTCTGCTGCAGATGCGGTTCCTCGCCCTGCTTCTCCTGCTGGCTCTCGACTTTGATTCGCTGCCGCCAAGACCTTGCCTTGCTGCTTCGGCGGAGGTCACCACGGGGGTCACCATGGGGGTCACCACGGGGGTCACCACGGAGGCCATCACGGAGGGCATCACGGTCATCATGGTAAGAATACTTTTTCATATACTGTTCATATGAATATTTGAAAAATTAATTCATTGACGGTTTCTTGTCTATAATATTTACTGTCACCAAACATCCCTTTTAATATTTTAAAAATTAATTCATTGACGGTTTCTTGTCTATAATATTTACTGTCACCAAACATCCCTTTTATTAGTCTGCATACAATCACACTCTAATAAAACGATTATTTAAAAAAAAATAAACTATTTTCGATCTATTACCAGGTTGATTCAGCAGCGACTTCCGTTTGCCAGCATGACAAATAAAACTTTTCTGAAGCTTTGGTTTGTGTTTCCAATCTGATTTCTCCTTTCACCTTCAACAGTGTATAATGACAAGTCACGAGGATGTAAACTTTATTAAAAGGATAAATGTATTTACGAAAAATTATGCACAGGCAGAGTCACTGTACTCACTGCCTTTGATAAGAATAATTTGATGTTGTCAGACTCGGTCCTACTCCCAGATTCATCCTAAAAGCATTCGTATGACGCTGACAGTGTCACCATCCCAAAGGCTGTCATAAGAGCCATACATTAATCGTTTAATTAATCAATCGAAATTCAACTTTCCTACACTTTAAACCAACTTTGCGTACGTCATACCCGGATGTTATATTTATTTCATTCGATATCTAATGAGATGTCGAGTCCCACCATTTCCGCGCAAATTACACTTGGTAAATCCTCTCTGCACAAATGAATAATATTTAACGCATTTTCGGCTGACGTTACTCTCTGCGTCCCACTTTTCGCTTCGTCATCGTCAAAGGCATCAAGCAAGGAGATCGCTCGGAATGGGCAACCGGAGGCGAGTTCAATCCTGCCCAAGTTGCCCCGAAGTTGGCGATCTCCCATATTAGGTCAAATACGTCTTTCGAGACTCAATAACAATGTATTTTTCATTCAGCCTCATTTTCTTCTCTATAGTGTCTTTGAAAACAAGTGGCTGTCGGATTTTTCCTTCTTGATTTGTATTTTATGCTACGGATCAAGTCAATGTGGGTATTTTAGACGGAAGAAAATGAACTAATGCTTACTGATTCACTATTTCATAATTTTTGAGTCAGGTACGGATCATAAGAGAATATGGTTCGTATACACATAAGAAAAAAGGATGAAATAGTGAATCAGTAAGCATTAGTTTATTTTCTTTCGTTAAAATACAAGATCACATTGATTTGATCCGTGCCATATGATACAAATTATAAGAAAAAAAATGCGATAGTCACCTATTTTCGAAGACCCTATAGAGAAGAAAATGTGGCTGGATGAAAATCTATTATTACTGAGTTTCATGTGATGCATTTGATCTAATTGTCTGACTTATCATCAACCATTATCAATTATGAAACGTGGAATTGGTAAAAAAAAAAAAAAAGCAATAATAATAAATAAATAAAAATAAATAAATAAATAAAAATAAAAGAATAAATAAATAGTTACGATGCTCTAGGATTTTTGTTTCTCCCGTTTTGTCTATTATATATATATATATATATATATATATATATATATATATATATATATATATATATATATATATATATATATATATATATATATATATATATATATATATATATATATATATATATATATATATATATATATATATATATATATATATATATATATGTAAAGATAACGAAATATCATTCTTTACCGTTAAATGCCCTCTCTTTGATAACTATTATATGTGTGCATTTATGTCCATGAAACTTTCATCTTCTATTGAAAAGCAGATTTTATTACTGCAAATCCAGTCATATTGTTGGCCTTACCTCTAGTAGAAATATCTTGTAGGAAAAAAAAATGAAAACTCTGCAGTGAAGATTTGATGACCTCATAGAAAGTGATCCAATGAAATATCAAAATGAATGTCGTTTTAAGCAATTTTTCAAAATCATCCTTTTCAGGGTCATGGGAATAACTGCGGCGGATCGCTAGTCAGCATCGTTTAAGGTTAGAACTAGGGCGGTATCTGATCGCCTTCGAACCTCTAACTTTCGTTCTTGATCAATGAAAACATCCTTGGCAGATGCTTTCGCAGTAGGTCGTCATGCGACGGTCTAAGAATTTCACCTCTAGCGTCGCAGTACGAATGCCCCCGTCTGCTTCTATTAATCATTACCTCGGGTTCCGAAAAACCGACAAAATAGAACCGAGGACCTGATCCATCATTCCATGCACGACCATTCGGGCTGTAAGCAAAAACCAGCCTGCTCTGAGCACTCTAATTTTTTCAAAGTAAACATGCCGTCCACAAGGGGACACCCGGTTAGTTAAGGGCATAAAAAAACCATGTGCGCCGGCGGAGACACAGCTCGGAACCCGGCAGTAGCCGCCGCTAAGGCGGACCGCCGGTCCGGAGCAGAAGTCAAACTACGAGCGTTTCAACCGCAACAACTTTAATATACGCTTGTGGAGCTGCAATTACCGCGGCGGCTGGCACCAGACTTGCCCTCCACTCGATCCTCGTACAAGGATTTAAAGTGTACTCATTCCAATTGCGAGGCCCCGTTCGGGGCTCGCAACAGTATTTTTCGTCACTACCTCCCTGTGCCGGGAGTGGGTAATTTGCGCGCCTGCTGCCTTCCTTAGATGTGGTAGCCGTTTCTCAGGCTCCCTCTCCAGAATCGAACCCTGATTCCCCGTGATAGCCATTGTAGACGTTTAACCTACAATCGAGAGCTGATAAGAAAGACGCCTGCAGGACGCGGCGCCGACCCAACCCGGGTTACGGGAGGGGTCGTGCGCTCGGCAAAAGTTATTCTGATTCACCAAGATGTGTGCGGCCGGCCCCTTGCGGGAACAGTTACCCAAGTAATGCGGTTCAGCAGAGATCCAATGAGTTATATCTGATTTAATGAGGCGTCCGCGGTTTCGCCTTAAGTCGGCCTGTACTTACATATGCATGGCTTAATCTTTGAGACAAGCATATGACTCCTGGCAGGATCAACCAGGTAGAAGCAACAACGCACACTAGCGTGGTCGTCGTCGTCGTTATATGAACAACATTAGGAGGAGGAGGACATGGAGGAAGAAGAAGAAGGAGGAGGGCAGCAGCAGCCACAATGCAGCCTGCCTTCTTTCTCTCACTTCTCTCTCGACCTCTCCGGTCATTGTTACTTTGGCTTTTCACATGGCAAACCCCCCCCGGAAAAGCCCGACGACTCTCGCCCCACTCTCCATCTGCTGCGGCCAGAAGCCACACCAGGAAGGAATGGGGACGAAGGAGGGAGGCATTTCAAATAAAGGGGGGGGCCGCACTTTTTTCGATGGCTGGTTGTTGGGGGTCGTTTCTCTCTCGACTCAGGGTGCGCCGCACACAGGGGAGGGAGACGACAGCGTCGCCGGACCAGAACAAAGGCCACGGCGAGCTCCCTCCCGGGCGCGAGCCCTTTTGCACTCTATCGCAATCGGGAGGTACTCTCGCTGGCCCAGTCTCCTTTTTAACCTGCCTCACCCGTGGGCTCTGCAGGAGGAGGGGCGTGGGATTGCCGGGGGTTTCTTCCTTTCTCGCTGCAAGGGTGTGCACACCCGGGATTTAACTGTGGCCAAGGGGAGAAGAACCGCAAGGGGCTCAGCCGTCGCGAGGGGAAGGCCGCAAAAGGGGGGCGGCACTCAGAAACCATTCCGAACGTCAAGAGAGGGGCGGTCGCCTGTGTGAAGGGCAGGACCACAGCCGACACTGGCGGGGGTGGCACGGGGACTGGTTACCCCGGCGGCCCCCGGTCGGCATCGTGGCGCGAGCCCGCGACCTTTGCTGAGCCAGGTTGGAGGGGGGGGGGAGGGAAATTCGAGGAAGGGACCGACGCCCGAGCTTACCAAGAGCACAGGACGGCGCCCAAACCCCCAAAAGACACCACACACCCCCGGACGTAAGAACAGGGAGAAAAGAGCAGAGCAGCAAGGGACACAAGGGGAAAGGAGCAGGGAGAGCGCCGCAAAAGTGAGGGAGGGAAGAGGTGCGGCCATGGGTGTCCCCCTATAGTTGTCGGCGACCGCAAACAGGGGCCCCTCCTGCGCCACGCCAAGGGAGAGGACGCCCTCCGCACGCCCCACCACCCACGCTCCGGTAAGCGGCTTGCCGCCTCCGCCGCCGCCGGCCGCTGACACCCAAATGAAGGTGGACCACCCTGTAGTTGTCGGCGCGGGCCTACTCAGCCCACACGACCGCGGGGCAAGGGCCGCTCGGCCCCGGGGGCCAGGGAAGGCAGCCCCTCTGACGGCCCCGGCAGCCAGGACCCCCCCAAAGCCTGCCCCGCTTTCGGGGACGGGAGCCGGAGAGGTAGGGGCTTCCTCGCGGCGGCGGGGGGGCACGCCCGCACCCGCCGCCCCCGGCCCGAGAGGGCGCAGGGGGCAGGAGAGCCCAAGCCGGCCGCCCGGGGGGCAAGGCCCAACCAGCAGGCGGCCTCCGCACCGCCCGCGCAAGGCCCCCGACCGGCCCTGACGGCGAGTTCGCCGCCCGTCCGCCTGCAGCCGCCGAAGGTGGTCCCCCCTATAGTTGTCGGCACGGGCCCTCAGCCCACACGACCGCGGGCAGGGGCCGCTCGGCCCCGGGGGCCAGGGAAGGCAGCCCCTCCGACGGCCCCGGCAGCAAGGACCTCCCCAAAGCCTGC
Organism: Penaeus vannamei; assembly: GCF_042767895.1. Taxonomy (NCBI): domain Eukaryota; kingdom Metazoa; phylum Arthropoda; class Malacostraca; order Decapoda; family Penaeidae; genus Penaeus; species Penaeus vannamei. Next base: position 3,284,057 of record NC_091576.1, read on the forward strand.
CCCGCTTTCGGGGACGGGAGCCGGAGAGGCAGGGGCTTCTTCGCGGCGGCGGGGGCCACGCCCGCGCCCGCTGCCTCCTCCGCCCCCGGCCCGAGAGGGCGCAGGAGGCGAGGCCCAACCAGCAGGTGGCCCCCGCACCGCCTGCGCAAGGCCTCCACCCGGTACCGACGGCGAGCTCGACGCGGGGCTCGCCGCCCGCCCACCCGCAGCCGAAGGTGGCCCCCCCTATAGTTGTCGGCGCAGGCCCTCAGCCACCATGACCGCGCCCAGGGTCCTCCCTCAGCCGCCCGCCAGGGAAAAACGGTCCCTTTGGGGGGCAATCCCGGCAGGGCCGCGCCCGTCCCCTACACCGCCACCCACGGCCCGCGAGGACGCAGGGGGCCGAAGGGGTAAAGACCGAGCCAGCCCCTGCCCGAGGAAGATGAGGCAGACTGACAGGCAGGTCCAGCCACCGGCCCGCCGCCTTCGGCCCGAGAAGGCGCGGGGGACGAAGGGGAAAGGGGAAAGGAAGCCCAAGCCGCCAAACCGGGGACGGGCGGGCCCTGAACCGCCGGCGCGGGCGGGCGGGCCGGCCCCGACGGCGGCCGCAGCAGCAGCGGGCTCGAGGCGGGGGTCGCCCCCCGCCGCCCGCAGCCGAGGCAGTCCCCCTGTCGTTGTCGGCGTAGGCCCTCAGCCACCACGACCGCGCCCAGGGCCCGCCCTTGCCCGTCCGGCCGGGGCAACGCCCCGTCGGGGGTGCGGCAGGGCCACGCCCGAATCCCACGCCACCGCCCTCGGCCCGAGAGGGCGCCAGGGGCCGATGGGGGTAAGCCTGAGCCAACCCCTGTTCTAAGGAAGACGAGGCAGGCAGGCCAGGCAAGGCCAGGGCCCGCCGCCATTGGCCCGAGAGGGCGCGGGGGGGGCCAAAGGGGTAGGAGGCACCGCCGCCACCGCAGCCCCCAGGCCCACAATCTCCTCTCCACCCCCCTAGGCTGAACGGCCTCGCTGGGCAGGCCGCCGCGCCGCCCGCCTGCTCAGGCCAGGCGGCGGCACGGGGGAACGGACTGAGTGGGAGACGCGCGGCCGCCGCCGCCACACAGCAAGCCAAGGGCGGCGCTCGGCTCCGGCGTCCCGCGCTCCCAGCCCCGCCCGGCAGCCCGCTCCGCCACCCGCGGCCCCGCACCCAACCGCCTCTCCCTATAGTTGGCGGCGCAGGCCCGCAACCAACACGACCAGAGACAGGGCCTTCCATCCGTCCGGCAGGAGCGGGAGCCTGGCGGGCGCTAGGGGGGACCGCCCCCGGCGGGGCGGTCGTGATGTGGGTTGCCTGGGGGGGGGGGTTGATAATGGAGGGGGTCACCGAACCACCACTCGCCCCCCACCCCACCGTTCCTCTCGTACTGGGCGGGGCTCCTGTCGCGACGTGGCGACGTTGTTAATAGCACAATGTAATTCACGAAAAATGGTGTTCATTTTTTAAGAAAATCATCTGAATTATTGCGGTGTTTGTGGCAATTATTACTTTATTTCCGTACATCTGGCAACGAGTGCATTGTTGACGTGCATCTTCCCCAATTGTTGGTCAACCGTTGTTCGGATTAATTTAATTCCAAATTCCACTTTCATGGTGCAATATGAAATAAGATTAAAAACACATGAGTTTATTTGATTTATTTGAAGTGATATATATATATATATATATATATATATATATATATATATATATATATATATATATATATATATATATATATATTTATATATATATAAAATCGGAGAAAGACCATTAGAGGGAAAATTCAGGAAAACCACTGCAAGCACGACATGTTGGTCACGTGTTCCTCGTCACTGTTTCCTCTGAAGTTTCCTGAAAAAAAAAAAAAACGAGCTGTGATCATGGATTAACGACAACAGAGAAAACATAAACAAAAGTGACATTCCATTACTAGGAATAACAACAACAGCAAGAATAGATAATAATATCACTATCAACCATAATGGCATAATTGATTCTATTGATAATAACAACCGTAATGATTACAACTAATGGTTTCCTACTCTACTCACAGCCTCCGAAGCCTCCGCCAAAGCCTCCTCCGCCTGAAAAAAATGTCAATTTCTCGTAAAATGTAAAATATTTTCAACATTGCAGCGTGAAGATGAGAATTTCTGCGAATATATATTTATTTTCGTTATTACAAATGTGTATTTTAGTGTTTCATTAGATGTTTTCATTTTAGTTCGTTAGATAGTTTTTTCCCTTTATATAGTAATGCGTTTTGGGGAAAAAATAATAAATAAATATGATTTTCAGCGTGCAGTCTGCATGTGGTCTTTGCGGGTTATGCAAGACTTTTTCCTCTCTCTAACGACACAATAATCAAATCAAACAAAGACCTGCGAGTACACACACACACACACACACACACACACACATATATATATATATATATATGTATATATGTACATATATATATATATATATATATATATATATATATATATATATACATATATATATATATATATATATATATATATATATATATATATATATATATATATATATATATATATATATATATATATATATATATATATATATATATATATGTATGTATATATATATATATATATATGTATATATATATATATGTATGTATATATATATATATATGTATGTATATATATGTATGTATATATATATGTATATATATAATATATATGTATATATATATATATATATATATATATATATATATATATATATATATATATGTGTGTGTGTGTGTGTGTGTGTGTGTGTGTGTGTGTGTCTGTGTATACATAGTGTATATATATATATATATATATATATATATATATATATATATATATATATATATATATATATATATATATATATATATATATATATATATATATATATATATATATATATATATATATATATATATATATATATATATATATATATATATATATATATATATATACATATATATATATATATATATATATATATATATATATATATATATATATATATATATATATAATTTTTGTCATAAGAATATGCATCAATGAGGCCTGAACCCCGGTGCTCCCCCAACGGCGTGTAGTGGTCTGCTACACTGTACACCCACAGATCACTCCAGGAGGTAATACAATCATTGAAATATCCTTTCTCACCTCCGACATCTTCCACAGGCAAATAAAATAAAAACTGAGGAACTCAAGGTGGCAACATTGTACCTGGTGCGACCCGCGAGGTGGCGTTAAAATGCCCTGCAATTCCCAGGTGGTTTGTGGGGTTGCTTTGAGAACCACGCCCATCTGACCAATGGCATGGACTTTATTGCGTGGCTCCTTCTCCGAGAACAGAAAGCAACCGCAGGCCTAAAGAAAAGGGCGTTTATCTCGCGGAGTGAGGAGGATGCCGCGCACTCGCCACTATTGCCATTCCGCTGCCCAATATTTATTTATTTATTATTATTATTTTTTTTACCAAATAAATTATTTTCTTATGTTGTTGTTATTGTATTATGTGTATACCCCGAAGATGATTCTTTCATTTTTGTTTTAAGATTTATATATATACATTCTTTTTTAAAGAGCAAGAGGTCAACATGGTTCTTACAAATACCTATTAAATCTTAATCATTTTACTTTTTTCTTAACATTTTATTCAAGTGGCCTATTAATTACTCCAAGTGATTTCAACATTGGTTCTTTTTATACAATTATTTTAATTACTTTTTATGGATTATCATTTGAATTTATTTTACTATTTTCATTTACATTTATATTTTCACACCAGTTTTAAGATTTGTTTCATCAATTTTAATCGAAAGAGAACCAACTTCTCACATTGTTTCCCGCCCACCATGAACAAGGGAAGTGCAGACAAGGTCAGGGGGGATTCTTGCCGGTGGTCTGCGAGCAGAAAGACGGTCTGTGGAACCCCGGAATGGGCTTCCACCTGTCTTAAGAGCAGCTAAGTGGTCGTGAGGATATTTTAAACATAAGGTGGTAAGACTAATTGGCCAGACTATTTATTCGACCAAGTGACCTCGTGATTAGTGCATTTTTTAAATTATCATCTTCGGGCTTTTTATTGTCGTGTTTTACTGTGTTCGTGTTTTATGTTCCTATTTTAATGTATTAAGTGTTTTCTGTTTTATCGTTTGTTTTATTGTTCTAGTTCGTTTTACCGATTTATTTTAATGTTTTAAGTTCATTTTGCTTTATCGTTCATTTTATTGTATTGTTTTACCTCATTTTATGATTGGTTTAATACCTTCGTTTCGTTTTATGTTTGTGTGTTCTCTTTTACTGTTTTATTGTTTTATCAGTTATCACGAAATAAACAACTATTTATGTTTCGTTTTATCAACGCCCGAACTTGATCGTTGGAAAAGCATACTAGAAAGGGTAGTAACAGCCCATTTCCCTCTAGTGATATGCCTTATTTATTTATTTTTTTTTTTTCATAATATCAATGTGGTGACCTGCTTGATTGCATTGGAGGACTCTCCCCGCACACGCCTCTCCTCGGCTCATATCAAGCGTACCAACCTTTGTGATCTCGCACCATACATATACACCACAAACGCATACAACATTTACACACTCTCGCTCCTTTCCCCACATCCGTCTTCCACACTATCATTCTTCTCACATATACACTACGTTCCCATACGTTAACTAAATGGGTGGTGGCAGTGGCTACTTTTCAACATTCTTGCGAGACATAATTGTATAGGTATTTGCTACAGAGGACAGAGGGGGGAGGGGGGAGAGGGGCGCGGCGCAGGCCGGCCAGTCGGCCGGCCAGGACAGGCGGGCTGCCAAGGCAGTGGGGCACAGGCTCACAGCTGTCAAGGCTGCTCACCCACACACACGCCTGCTTCCGGCAATCCCGCTCCGCACCCTTGAGCTGTGCAAAGCTAAAGGCCACAACGCCTTTGCTCACCGCCTCTCCGCCTTCTCCTCCTCTTTCCTCCGCTCTCCGTCGCAGCAACGGGCCGCAGACAAAGAGAGACATTAGACCCATTCCTTCCTTACCTTGCCACGGCAAAGGCCAGCCAAGCCAAACACCCACACCCGCACATACACACACAACCGCACACACACGTGTACACACACAACCGCACACACTCCGTTTCAGTCAGACAGCAGTGCGGCTTGCTGCTGCAACTGCTGCTGCTAATGCTGCTGCTGCTGCTGTTACTACCTCCTCCTCCCCCCCCTTCTTCTTCTTCTTCTTCTTGAACTTCTTCTTGAAGCAGAACTCCTCCTCCTCCTCCCTATTTTCCTCGCTCCCCGATACTCCCCCTCCAGGAAGAGGCCTAGGAGGAGGAGGAGGAGGAGGAGGATGAGGATGGGAAGGAGAAGAAGAAGAAGGGGTTGAGGAGGGCTTGAACAACAACAACAAAACCATCCGACCGTAGGGGACGAGTCTCACTTAATCACAGGAAAAGAGGAGCCTGCTCTAACCGGTACAACACCCCCGCCGATATGTCAGTCGTATGCAGGCGGTTCGGTACGGCACACCGGACGTGGTTTGCTCTGTATCGAGGAAGCTGGTGTCCAAAGGGAGGCCCCCCTTCAAGCTCCTGGGCGGCGGCCCACCGCCCCCCTTGGGAGGGAGCGGTTTGGCGGGCCGTCGACTGGGCCTCGACCCCCTTCGACCGTCAGAAACAGCCGCGTGACTTCCCCTTGCATGGGCACAGTCCGCCCCCCCATTGACTCTCGCCGGGTTCGCGTCTAAACTCTTCAGTCTAGTAAACTCGCCGTTCCGTTGCGCCGCACGCGATCACGTCGTTTAACGCTTAGCGCGGTTTCCCCCTTGAGAGGCTTTCAGGGGTAAAACCTGCCGGACGTGGCTGCCCTCCCCTGGTGGCCTGTCGGGCAGGAGGTGCACCATTGGTCCGGACCCACCGTTCCTCTCGTACTGGGCGGGGCTCCTGTCGCGACGTGGCGACGTTGTTAATAGCACAATGTAATTCACGAAAAATGGTGTTCATTTTAAAGAAAATCATCTGAATTATTGTGGTGCTTGTGGCAATTATTACTTTATTTCCGTACATCTGGCAACGAGTGCATTGTTGACGTGCATCTTCCCCAATTGTTGATCAACCGTTGTTCGGATTAATTTAATTCCAAATTCCACTTTCATGGTCCAATATGAAGTAAGATTAAAAACACATGAGTTTATTTGATTTATTTGAAGTGATATATATATATATATATATATATATATATATATATATATATATATATATATATATATATATATATATATATATATATATATATATATATAAAATCGGAGAAAGACCATTAGAGGGAAAATTCAGGAAAACCACTGCAACCACGACATGTTGGTCACGTGTTCCTCGTCACTGTTTCCTCTGAAGTTTCCTGAAAAAACGAGCTGTGATCATGGATTAACGACAACAGAGAAAACATAAACAAAAGTGACATTCCATTACTAGGAATAACAACAACAGCAAGAATAGATAATAATATCACTATCAACCATAATGGCATAATTGATTCTATTGATAATAACAACCGTAATGATTACAACTAATGGTTTCCTACTCTACTCACAGCCTCCGAAGCCTCCGCCAAAGCCTCCTCCGCCTGAAAAAAATGTCAATTTCTCGTAAAATGTAAAATATTTTCAACAATGCAGCGTGAAGATGAGAATTTCTGCGAATATATATTTATTTTCATTATTACAAATGTGTATTTTAGTGTTTCATTAGATGTTTTCATTTTAGTTCGTTAGATAGTTTTTTCCCTTTATATAATAATGCGTGTTGGGGAAAAAATAATAAATAAATATGATTTTCAGCGTGCAGTCTGCATGTGGTCTTTGCGGGTTATGCAAGACTTTTTCCTCTCTCTAACGGACACAAAAATCAAATCAAACAAAGACGTGCGAGTACACATACACACACACACACACACACACACACACACACACACACACACACATACACACACACACACACACACACACACACACACACACACACACACACACACACACACACACACATATATATATATATATATATATATATATATATATATATATATATATATATATATGTATATATATATATATGTATATATATATATATACATATATATATATATATATATGTATATATATATATATATATATATATATATATA
>NC_091576.1:3296247-3298747 GCF_042767895.1 Penaeus vannamei
CCCCAAAAGCCCCCCCTCCCCCCCCCCGAAAAAACCAGGGGGGGGGGGACCCCAAGGCCCCCCGGGGGCGGGGAAAGGGGGGGCAGGGAAGGGGCCCCCGCCCGGGAGGGAGGGGGTGCGGCCAAGGGGGCCCCCCCTATATTTGGGGGGCCCGGGGGCCCTCCCCCCAACACGACCGCCAGGGGCCCCCCCGGCCCCGGGGGCCAGGGAAGGCGCCCTCCGAGGGCCCCCACCAAACCCCCAAACCGCCCCTTTTAAGGCGCCCATTTTCCTCGCGGGGGGGGGGTGGGGACCCAAGGGGGGGGGCCCCCCCCAACCCAACCAAACCCCCTGCACCGCCCCCGGGCCCCCGCCCCCCCCGCCGGGGGCCGCCGCCCGCCCCGCACCCCGAAGGTGGCCCCCCTTTAGTTGTCGGCCGGGCCCTAAGCCCACACGCCCGGGGGGCAGGGGCCGCTCGGCCCGGGGGCCAGGGAAGGCAGCCCCTCCGAGGGCCCCGGCAGCCAGGCCCCCCCAAAAAGCCTGCCCCGCTTTCGGGGAGGGGAGCCGGAGAGGCAGGGGTTTCCCTTCGCGGCGGGGGGGCCACCCCCGGGGCCCCCCGCCGCCCCCCCCCCCCGGGGCCCGGAGAGGGCCCCCCCGGGGGGGGGGGCCCAACCAGCGGGGGGCCCCCGCACCGCCCGCGCAAGGCCCCCGCCCGGCCCCGACGGCGAGCTCGACCGGGGCTCGCCGCCCGCCCCCCCGCAGCCGAAGGTGGCCCCCCTTTATAGTTGTCGGCGCAGGCCCTCGGCCACCACGACCGCGCCCAGGGCCCCCCTCGGCCGCCCGCCGGGGAAAAAACGGCCCCCTTCGGGGGGCAATCCCGGCAGGGCCGCGCCCGTCCCCTACCCCCCCGCCCACGGCCCGCGAGGGGCGGGGGGCCCCGAAGGGGGAAAGCCCCCCCTGCCCGGGGAAAGACGAGGCAGACTGACAGGCAGGTCCAGCCCCCGGGGGAAGAGGGCGCGGGGGACAAAGGGGGAAAAGGGGGAAAGGGCCCAACCCCCAAAAACCCGGGGGGCGGGGGGGCCCCCTGACCGCCGGGCGGGGGGGGGCCGGCCCCGAGGGGCGGCCGCAGCAGCAGCGGGGGCTCGGGGGGGGGTTCGCCCCCCGCCGCCCGCAGCCGAGGCAGCCCCCCCTGTCGTTGTCGGCGCAGGCCCTCACCACCCGACCGCGCCCAGGGCCCGCCCTTCCCCGCCCGGGCCCGGGGAAAGGGCCCCCCGTCGGGGGTGCGGCGGGGCCCAACGCCCGAATCCCACGCCGCCCCCCTTTGGCCCGAGAGGGCGCCGGGGGCCCGATGGGGGTAAGCCCAACCCAAACCCCTGTTCTAAGGAAGACGAGGCAGGCCCAGGCCAGGCCGGGGCCCCGCCGCCCTCGGCCCGAGAGGGCGCGGGGGGGGGGGGGGGAAGGGGGTAAAAAGCCGCCCCCCTGGCCAGCCAAGGAAGACGTGGCTGGAGGCCAACCCAGGAGGGGGCCGCCCCCACCGCAGCCCCCAGGCCCACAATCTCCTCTCCACCCCCCTAGGCTGAACGGCCTCGCTGGGGAGGCCGCCGCGCCGCCCGCCCGTTTAGGCCAGGGGGCGGCAGGGGGGAACGGACCGAATGGGAGACCCCCCGCGGCCGCCCCCCCACACAGCAGGCCAAGGGCGGCGCTTGGCTCCGGCGGCCCGGCTCCCAGCCCCGCCCGGCCCGCCCGCCCCGCCACCCGCGGCCCCGCACCCAACCGCCTCTCCCTATAGTTGGCGGCGCAGGCCCGCAAACCCAAAACGACCAGAGACAGGGCCTTCCATCCGTCCGGCAGGAGCGGGAGCCTGGCGGACGCTAGGGGGGACCCCCCCCGGCGGGGCGGTCGTGATGTGGGTTCCTTTGGGGGGGGGGGGGTAATGGAGGGGGGGCACCGAAAAACCACTCGCCCCCCCCCCCCCTTTTTTTTTTTGTGGGGGGGGGGAAAACCCGCCAAAAAGGGCAAAGGCAAGAAAGGGGGAAAATTTACCGCCGGGGGCAACGGTGGGGTTGGCGTCTTTAATTTTTTCAAACCCCAAAAACCCCCACAAAAAAAAAAAAAAAAAGGGGGGGGGGAGGGAAAAAGGAAAAAAAGGAGGAAGGGAGGCCCCCATTTTTCCGGCCCCCGGGCCCGGAAAAAAAAAAGCCCTTCAGGAAAAAAACCCTTTTTCAAACCTTCAAAAGAAAGCAAGTTTTTCCGGTTTTTCCACCCCAATCCGGTGCCAAACCCCCTTTTAACCAAAAAAACAAAAACCCAAAAACCCTTTTACAAAACTTAACAAAATATTTTTTTTTAACTTTTTAAAAAATTTGACGCTCACCCCCTTTGCCCCCCCCACCTAACCTCCCTGGAGAAAAAAACCCTGCACCAACGTCCCCCGCGGCCAGGGGTCCTGCGTGAGGAGGTGGTCCCTTTTCCTTCCTTCCTTTCCTTTTCTCCCTCTTTCCTTTCTCTTTCCTTCCCTCAC
>NC_091576.1:3307568-3312568 GCF_042767895.1 Penaeus vannamei
CTCCAGGAGTAGACTGGGGCCGGGCAAGTGTGAGCGTCAAATGTAGTAGATATTTGTAAGTGTAAAAGGGTTTGGGTGTTTGTGAGTGCACGATTGGTGTACCGGCACTGCCCATGAGTTCTGTAGGGTCTGCAGGGCATTTTTCCGGGCCGAGCCGGATAGCCTCCCTCCTCCTCCTTCCCCCCCCCCTTTTTTTGTGTGTGTGTGTGTGGGGGGGGGGGGGGTTGACGATGACGACGCCAACGCCACCGCTGCCCCCGGCGGCAAAGTCCTTTCTTGCCTGGGTGCCCTTGGCGGGTATTCCCCCCCCTCCCCTACAAAAAAAAAAAAAAAAAAAGAGGTGGGGGGCGAGTGGTGGTTCAGTGACCCCCTCCATTATCCCCCCCCCCCCAAGCAACCCACATCACGACCGGTCCCCCCTAGAGCCCGCCAGGCTCCCGCTCCTGCCGGACGGATGGAAGGCCCTGTCTCTGGTCGTGTTGCCTGAGGGCCTGCGCCGCCAACTATAGGGAGAGGCGGTTGGGTGCGGGGCCGCGGGTGGCAGGGCGGGCTGCCGGGTGGGGCTGGGAGCGCGGGCCGCCGGAGCCGAGCGCCGCCCTTGGCCTGCTGTGTGGCGGCGGCCGCGCGTCTCCCACTCGGTCCGTTCCCCCCGTGCCGCCGCCTGGCCTGAACGGGCGGGCGGCGCGGCGGCCTGCCCAGCGAGGCCGTTCAGCCTAGGGGGGTGGAGAGGAGATTGTGGGCCTGGGGGCTGCGGTGGCGGCGGCGCCTCCTGGGTTGGCCTGCCAGCCACGTCTTCCTTGGCTGGCCAGGGGACGGCTTGGGCTTTACCTTACCCCTTCGGCCCCCCCGCGCCCTCTCGAGCCGAGGGCGGCGGGCCCTGGCCTGGCCTGCCTGCCTCGTCTTCCTTAGAACAGGGGTTTGCTCGGGCTTACCCCCATCAGCCCCTGGCGCCCTCTCGTGCCGAGGGCGGCGGCGTGTGATTCGGGCGTTGCCCTGCCGCACCCCCAACGGGGCCTTGCCCCGGCCGGACGAGCAAGGGCGGGCCCTGGGCGCGGTCGAGGTGGCTGAGGGCCTGCGCCGACAACGACAGGGGGACTGCCTCGGCTGCGGGCGGCGGGGGGCGACCCCCGCCCGCGGCGGCGGTGCAGGGCCCGCCCCGTCCCCGGTTTGATGGCTTGGGCTACCTTTCCCCTTTCCCCTTCGTCCCCCGCGCACTCTCGGGCTGGACCTGCCTGTCAGTCTGCCCCTTCTGCCTCGTCTTTCTCGGGCAGGGACTGGCTCGGGCTTTCCCCCTTCGGCCCCCTGCGCCCTCGCGGGCCGTGGGCGGCGGCGTAGGGGACGGGCGCGGCCCTGCCGGGATCGCCCACCGAAGGGGCCGTTTTTCCCTGGCGGGCGGCCGAGGGCGGGCCCTGGGCGCGGTCGTGGTGGCTGAGGGCCTGCGCCGACATCTATAGGGGGGCCACCTTCGGCTGCGGGCGGCGAGCCCCGCGTCGAGCTCGCCGTCGGGGCCGGGCGGGGGCCTTGCGCGGGCGGTGCGGAGCCCCCTGCTGATTGGGCCTCGCTCCCCGGGCGGGCGGCTTGGGCTCTCCTGCCCCTTGCGCCCTCTTGGGCCGGGGGCGGAGGCGGCGGCGGCGGGTGCGGGCGTGGCCCCCGCCGCCGCGAGGAAGCCTCTGCCTCTCCGGCTCCCGTCCCCAAAAGCGGGGCAGGCTTTGGGGGTTCCTGGCTGCCGGGGTCGTCGGAGGGGCTGCCTTCCCTGGCCCCCAGGGCCGTGCGGCCCCTGCCCCGCAGTCGTATTGGCTTAGTCGGCCAGCGCCGATAACTACAGGGAGGTCCACCTTCATTTGGGTGTCGGCGGGCGGCGGCGGCGGCGGCGGCGGGGGCAAGAGGCGGTGCAGTGGGGTTGGCTGTTGGGGGCCCGTTGCTCCCCGCCCTCCACCCGTGAGAAAGTGAGGCGTTTACCGGGGCGTGGGTGGTGGGGCGTGCGGAGGGCGTCCTCTCCCTGGACGTGGCGCAGGAGGGGCCCCTGTTTGCGGTCGTGTTGGCTGAGGGACCGCGACGACAACTATAGGGGGACACCCATGGCCGCATCTCTTCCCTCCCTCACCGTTGCGGCGCTCTCCCTGCTCCTTTGCCCTTCTGTCCCTTGCTGCTCTGCTCTTTTCTCTCTGTTCTTACGTCCGGGGGTGTGTGGTGTCTTTTGGGGGTTTGGGCGCCGTCCTGTGCTCTTGGTAAGCTCAGCCGTCGGTCCCTTCCCCGAATTTCCCTCCTCCCCGAACCTGCCACAGCAAAGGTCGCGGGCTCGCGCCACGATGCCGACCGGGGGCCGCCGGGGTAACCAGTCCCCGTGCCACCCCCGCCAGTGTCGGCTGTGGTCCTGCCCTTCACACAGGCGACCGCCCCTCTCTTGACGTTCGGAATGGTTTCCGAGTGCCGCCCCCCTTTTGCGGCCTTCCCCTCGCGACGGCTGAGCCCCCTGCCCGGGTGTGCACACCCTTGCGGCGAGAAAGGAAGAAACCCCCGGCAATCCCACGCCCCTCCTCCTGCGGAGCCCACGGGTGAGGCAGGTTGAAAAGGAGACTGGGCCAGCGAGAGTACCTCCCCTTCCCTTTGCCACGGGCTTGGCTCGCTCGCCTCCTGCCGGCTCCCGTTTGTGCTTGCTTGCTTGCTTGCTTGCCTCCGGAGCTGAGCCTTGCAGCGCGAGTTGCGGCCAGGGCCCCATTGCGTGTGGTATTCTTTGGGGGGGTTGGAGTCGTATGTAGTTTTGTCTGCGGCCCGTTGCTGCGACGGAGAGCGGAGGAAAGAGGAGGAGGAGAAGGCGGAGAGGCGGTGAGCAAAGGCGTGGTGGCCTTTAGCTTTGCACAGCTCAAGGTTGCGGAGCGGGATTGCCGGTAGTAGGCGTGTGTGTGGGTGAGCAGCCTTGACAGCTGTGAGCCTGTGCCCCATTGCCTAGGCAGCCCGCCTGTCCCGGCCGGCCGGCTGGCCTGCCTGCGCCGCGCCCCTCTCCCCCCCCTCTGTCCTCCTCGTCGCTGCACGACCACGATGGCGATAGAGAGAAAAAGGGCTCGCGCCCGGGAGGGAGCTCGCCGCGGCCGTTGTTCTGGTCCGTCGACGCTGTCGTCTCCCTCCCCTGTGTGCGGCGCACCCTGAGTCGAGAGAGAAACGACCCCCAACAACCAGCCATCGAAAAAAGTGCGGCCCCCCCTTTATTTGAAATGCTCCCCCTCCTTCGTCCCCATTCCTTCCTGGTGTGGCTTCTGGCCGCAGCAGCGGGAGAGCGGGGCGAGAGTCGTCGGGCCTTTCCGTGGGGGCTTTGCCATGTGAAAAGCCAAAGTAACAATAACCGGAGAGGTCGAGAGAGAAGTGAGAGGAAGAAGGCAGGCAGGAAGGAAAGACCGCAGCGGAAGAGCGGCGGCGGCGGCAGCGCCCCCCGTAAGGGGGCAGCGCAGCCCATTGTGGCTGCTGCTGCCGCCCCCCGCTCGAGAAAGCTGCTATCGTCTCCCTCCTCCTCCTTTTTCTTCTTCCTCCATGTCCTCCTCCTCCTCCTAATGTTGTTCATATGACGACGACGACGACCACGCTAGTGTGCGTTGTTGCTTCTACCTGCTTGATCCTGCCAGTAGTCATATGCTTGTCTCAAAGATTAAGCCATGCATGTGTAAGTACAGGCCGACTTAAGGCCAAACCGCGGACGGCTCATTAAATCAGATAGAACTCATTGGATCTCTGCTGAACCGCAATACTTGGATAACTGTGGAATTTTCAGAGGGATATTTGTCATTATCTTAACATCTTTGTGAAAAATAGTTCAAATAAATATCATAATCATTTTGGCTTCAAAGAATGATTTTGAAAAGTTGCTTAAAACCACATTCATTTTGATATTTCATTGGATCACTTTCTATGAGGTCATCAAATCTTCACTGAAGAGTTTACATTTTTTTCCTACAAGATATTTCTACTAGAGGTAAGGCCAACAATATGACTGGATTTCCAGTAATAACATCTGGTTCTCAATCAAAGATAACAGGTTCATGGACATAAATGCACACATATAATAGTTATAAAGGGAGAGCATTTTAACGGTAAATGAAGTATGAAATTCTTTATCGTTACATATATATATATAATAGACAAAACGGGAGAAACTCAAAAATCCTAAAGCATCGTAACTTTTTTTTTTCTTGACCAATTCCACGTTTGATAATTGATAATGATTGATGATAAGTCAGAGGATTAGGTCAAATGCATAATTTGAAACTCAAAAATAATGTATTTTTCATCCAGCCACATTTTCTTCTCTATAGGGTCTTCGAAAATAAGTGACTATCGCATTTTTTTTTTTCTTATAATTTGTATCATATGGCGCGGATCAAGTCAATTTGATCTTGTATTTTAGACGGAAGAAAATGAACTAATGCTTACTGATTCACTATTTCATCCTTTTTTCTTATGTGTATACGAACCATATTCTCTTATGATCCGTACCTGACTCAAAAATTAGGAAATAGTGAATCAGTAAGCATTAGTTCATTTTCTTCCGTCTAAAATACCCACATTGACTTGATCCGTAGCATAAAATACAAATCAAGAAGGAAAAATGCGACAGTCACTTATTTTCAAAGACACTATAGGGAAGAAAATGAGGCTGAATGAAAAATACATTGTTATTGAGTCTCGAAAGACGTATTTGACCTAATATGGGAGATCGCCAACTTCGGGGCAACTTGGGCAGGATTGAACTCGCCTCCAGTTGCCCATTCCGAGCGATCTCCTTGCTTGTTGCCTTTGACGATGACGAAGCGAAAAGTGGGACGCAGAGAGTAACGTCAGCCGAAAATGCGTTAAATATTATTCATTTGTGCAGAGAGGATTTACCAAGTGTAATTTGCGCGGAAATGGTGGGACTCGACATCTCATTAGATATCGAGTGAAATATGGATAACATCCGGGTATGACGTACGCAAAGTTGGTTTAAAGTGTAGGAAAGTTGAATTTCGATT
>NC_091576.1:3317568-3320068 GCF_042767895.1 Penaeus vannamei
CCGCGAAGAAGCCCCTGCCTCTCCGGCTCCCGTCCCCGAAAGCGGGGCAGGCTTTGGGGGGGGTCCTGGCTGTCGGGGCCGTCGGAGGGGCTGCCTTCCTGGCCCCCGGGGCCGAGCGGCCCCTGCCCGCGGTCGTGTGGGCTGAGGGCCCGTGCCGACAACTATAGGGGGGACCACCTTCGGTGGCTGCAGGCGGACGGGCGGCGAGCTCGCCGTCGGTGCCGGGCGGGGGCCTTGCGCGGACGGTGCGGGGGCCGCCTGCTGGTTGGGCCTCGCCCCCCGACCGGGCGGCTTGGGCTCTCCTGCCCCCTGCGCTCTTTCGGGCCGAGGGCGGAGCCGGCGGCGGCGGGCGCGGGCGTGGCCCCCGCCGCCGCGAGGAAGCCCCTGCCTCTCTTGCTCCCGTCCCCGAAAGCGGGGCAGGCTTTGTGGAAGTCCTGGCTGCCGGGGCCGAGCGGCCTTTGCCCCGCGGTCGTGTGGGCTGACAACTACAGGGTGATCCACCTTCATTTGGGTGTCGGCGGCGGCGGAGGCGGCAAGCCGTGGCCGCGGCGGTCCCCGCTGCCCTGGCCCGTCAACGCGCGGCCCTCTCCCCACCCCTGCCGAGCGTGCTGGGCTGGCCTGGAACGCGGCGAGGCGGGCGCGGGTCCCCCTCGGGGCCGGAGCCGGCCGGCGAGCGTGGCGGGCGGGGGCAAGAGGCGGTGCAGCGGGGTTGGCGGTTGGGGGCCCGTTGTTCCCCGCCCTCCACCCGCTAGAAAGTGAGGCATTTACCGGGGCGTGGGTGGTGGGGCGTGCGGAGGGCGTCCTCTCCCTTGGCGTGGCGCAGGAGGGGCCCCTGTTTGCGGTCGTGTTGGCTGAGGGACCGCGCCCACAACTATATGGGGACACCCATGGCCCTCCCTCACCGTTGCGGCGCTCTCCCTGCTCCTTTCCCCTTCTGTCCCTTGCTGCTCTGCTTTTTTCTCCCTGTTCTTACGTCCGGGGGTGTGTGGAGTCTTTTGGGGGTTTGGGCGCCGTCCTGTGCTCCTGGTAAGCTCAGGCGTCGGTCCCTTCCTCGAATTTCCCTCCCCCCGAATCTGGCACAGCAAAGGTCGCGGGCTCGCGCCACGATGCCGACCGGGGGCCGCCGGGGTAACCAGTCCCCGTGCCACCCCCGCCAGTGTCGGCTGTGGTCCTGCCCTTCACACAGGCGACCGCCCCTCTCTTGACGTTCGGAATGGTTTCCGAGTGCCGCCCCCCTTTTGCGGCCTTCCCCTCGCGACGGCTGAGCCCCCTGCGGTTCTTCTCCCCTCGGCCACGTTTCGCCGGTAACGCGGAGTTAGATCCCGGGTGTGCACTCCCTTGCGGCGAGAAAGGAAGAAACCCCCGGCAATCCCACGCCCCTCCTCCTGCGTAGCCCACGGGTGAGGCAGGTTGAAAAAGAGACTGGGCCAGCAAGAGTACTACGTACTCCCCTCCCCCTTGCCACGGGCTTGGCTCGCTGCTCGCCTCCTGCCGGCTCCCGTTTGTGCATGCATGCTTGCTTGCTTGCTTGCCTCCGGAGCCGGCCGCGAGTTGCGGCCAGGGCCCCATTGCGTGTGGCGTTCTTCGGGGGGGGAGTCGTATGTTGATTTGTCTGCGGCCCGTTGCTGCGACGGAGAACGGAGGAAAGAGGAGGAGGAGAAGGCGGAGAGGCAGGCGGTGAGCAAAGGCGTGGCTTGCCCTTATTAGCCTTATTGCACAGCTCAAGGGTGCGGAGCGGGACTGCCGGAAGCAGGCGTGTGTGTGCGTGGGTGAGCAGCCTTGACAGCTGTGAGCCTGTGCCCCACTGCCTTGGCAGCCCGCCTGTACCCGGCTGGCTGGCTGGCTGGCTGGCCTGCCTGCGCCTTACCCCTCTCCCCCCCTCTGTCCTCCCCGTCGCTGCACGACCACGATGGCGACAGAGAGAAAAAGGGCTCGCGCCCGGGAGGGAGCTCGCCGCGGCCGTTGTTCTGGTCCGGCGACGCTGTCGTCTCCCTCCCCTGTGTGCGGTGCAGCCTGAGTCGAGAGAGAAACGACCCCCAACAACCAGCCATCGAAAAAAGTGCGGCCCCCCCTTTATTTGAAATGCCCCCCCTCCTTCGTCCCCATTCCTTCCTGGTGTGGCTTCTGGGCGCAGAAGCGGGAGAGTCGTCGGGCTTTTCCGGGGGGGTTATGCCATGTGAAAAGGCAAAGTAACAATAACCGGAGAGGTCGAGAGAGAGAAGCGAGAGGAAGGCAGGAAGGCAGGAAGGAAAGACCGCAGCGGAAGAGCGGCGGCGGAGGCGGCAGTGCCTCCCCCGTAAGGGGGCAGCGCAGCCCATTGTGGCAGCAGCTGCTGCTGCTGCTGCTGCTCGAGAAAGCTGCTATCGTCTCCCTCCTCCTCCTTCTTCTTCTTCCTCCATGTCCTCCTCCTCCTAATGTTGTTCATATGACGACGACGACGACCACGCTAGTGTGCGTTGTTGCTTCTACCTGGTTGATCCTGCCAGTAGTCATATGCTTG
>NC_091576.1:3325068-3331897 GCF_042767895.1 Penaeus vannamei
GAAAATACTATTGACTAAATTCTTGATAAATTAATTGATTAATAACAATGAATGCTTCCCGAAAAGGCCAAGCTCCTCAGGGTCCTTCTCCCTCGACGCTCCCTTCAGATGCGGTTCCTCGCCCTCGTCCTCCTCCTGGCTCTCGCCGTCGCCTTCGTCGGCGCCAAGTCCTTGGCCTGCTGTGGCGGCGGAGGTCACCACGGCGGTCACGGAAGAGGCAACGGAGGTCACCATGGAGGTCATGGCGGTGGAGGCTTCGGCGGAGGCTTCGGAGGCGGTGGAGGACTGGGAGGTGAGTACTCCGAGGGAGATGGCGTGTGGAAGACTCCCTGACGGCCCGCTTCATCCGGCGGAAGCACTCCCTCATTTCTCCTCCTCATAGCGGTTCCTCTGGCGCTGGCCTGCAGCCTTCTTCTCTGGCTTGCATTTGCAATATTTTTGCAATCATCGGCATTGGTTATGATTGACATGTATGGAGTGGAATTTACTTCTACGTGTTAGTTTACCTGATTTACACACACACACACACACACACACACACACACACACATATATATATATATATATATATATATATATATATATATATATATATATATATATATATATATATATATATATAAAATGTACATATATATACATATATATATATATATATATATATATATATATATATATATATATGTACATATATATATATTTATATATATATATATATATATATATATATATATATATGTATATATATGTGTGTGTGTGTGTGTGTGTGTGTGTGTGTGTGTGTGTGTGTGTGTGTGTGTGTGTGTGTGTGTGTGTGTGTGTGTGTGTGTACTCGCACGTCTTTGTTTGATTTGATTATTGTGTCCGTTAGAGAGAGGAAAAAGTCTTGCATAACCCGCAAAGACCACATGCAGACTGCACGCTGAAAATCATATTTATTTATTATTTTTTCCACAAAACGCATCATTATATAAAGGGGGAAAAACTATCTAACGAACTAAAATGAAAACATTTAATGAAACACTAAAATACAACATTTGTAATAATGAAAATAAATATATATTCGCAGAAATTCTCATCTTCACGCTGCATTGTTGCAAATATTTTACATTTTACGAGAAATTGACATTTTTTTCAGGCGGAGGAGGCTTTGGCGGAGGCTTCGGAGGCTGTGAGTAGAGTAGGAAACCATTAGTTGTAATCATTACGGTTGTTATTATCAATATAATCAATTATGCCATTATGGTTGATAGTGATATTATTATCTACTCTTGCTGTTGTTGTTATTCCTAGTAATGGAATGTCACTTTTGTTTATGTTTGCTCTGTTGTCGTTAATCCATGATCACAGCTCGTTTTTTTTTTTTTTTTCAGGAAACTTCAGAGGAAACAGTGACGAGGAACACGTGGCCAACATGTCGTGCTTGCAGTGGTTTTCCTGAATTTTCCCTCTAATGGTCTTTCTCCCATGTTTTTATATATATATCACTTCAAATAAATCAAATAAACTCATGTGTTTTTTATCTTATTTCATATTGCACCATGAAAGTGGAATTTGGAATTAAATTAATCCGAACAACGGTTGACCAACAATTGGGGAAGATGCACGTCAACAATGCACTCGTTGCCAGATGTACGGAAATAAAGTAATAATTGCCACAAGCACCACAATAATTCAGATGATTTTCTTTAAAAATGAACACCATTTTTCGTGAATTACATTGTGCTATTAACAACGTCGCCACGTCGCGACAGGAGCCCCGCCCATTACAAGAGGAACGTTTGGGTGGGGGGCGAGTGGTGGTTCGGTGCCCCCTCCATTATCCCCCCCCCCCCCCGCCCCCGGCAACCCACATCGCGACCGCCCCGCCGGGGGTAGTCCCCCCTAGCGCCCGCCAGGCTCCCGCTCCTGCCGGACGGATGGAAGGCCCTGTCTCTGGTCGTGTTGGTTGCGGGCCTGCGCCGCCAACTATAGGGAGAGGCGGTTGGGTGCGGGGCCGCGGGTGGCGGGGCGGGCTGCCGGGCGGGGCTGGGAGCGCGGGCCGCCGGAGCCGAGCGCCACCCTTGGCCTGCTGTGTGGCGGCGGCGGCGGCGGCCGCGCGTCTCCCACTCGGTCCGTTCCCCCGTGCCGCCGCCTGGCCTGAGCGGGCGGGCGGCGCGGCGGCCTGCCCAGCGAGGCCGTTCAGCCTAGGGGGGTGGAGAGGAGATTGTGGGCCTGGGGGCTGCGGTGGCGGCGGCGCCTCCTGGGTTGGCCTGCCAGCCACGTCTTCCTTGGCTGGCCAGGGGACGGTTTGGGCTTTTCTCTACCCCTTCGGCTCCCCCGCGCCCTCTCGGGCCGAGGGCGGCGGGCCCTGGCCTGGCCTGGCCTGCCTGCCTCGTCTTCCTTAGAACAGGGGTTGGCTCGGGCTTACCCCCATCGGCCCCTGGCGCCCTCTCGGGCCAAGGGCGGTGGCGTGGGATTCGGGCGTGGCCCTGCCGCACCCCCGACGGGGCCTTGCCCCGGCCGGACGGGCAAGGGCGGGCCCTGGGCGCGGTCGTGGTGGCTGAGGGCCTGCGCCGACAACGACAGGGGGACTGCCTCGGCTGCGGGCGGCGGGGGGCGACCCCCGCCTCGAGCCCGCTGCTGCTGCGGCCGCCGTCGGGGCCGGCCCGCCCGCCCCCGGTTTGGCGGCTTGGGCTTCCTTTCCCCTTTCCCCTTCGTCCCCCGCGCCCTCTCGGGCCGAGGGCGGCGGGCCGGTGGCTGGACCTGCCTGTCAGTCTGCCTCGTCTTCCTCGGGCAGGGGCTGGCTGGGCTTTCCCCCTTCGGCCCCCTTCGGGCCGTGGGCGGCGGCGTAGGGGACGGGCGCGGCCCTGCCGGGATCGCCCACCGAAGGGGCCGTTTTTCCCTGGCGGGCGGCCGAGGGCGGGCCCTAGGCTCGGTCATGGTGGCTGAGGGCCTGCGCCGACAACTATAGGGGAGGCCACCTTCGGCTGCGGGCGGGCGGGTGGCGAGCCCCGCGTCGGGCTCGCCGTCGGGACCGGGCGGGAGCTTTGCGCGGGCGGTGCGGTGGCCCCCTGCTGGTTCGGCCTCGCCCCCTGCGCCCTCTCGAGCCGGGGGCGGAGGCGGCGGGCGTGGCCCCCGCCGCTGCGAGGAAGCCCCTGCCTCTCCGGCTGCTGTCCCCGAAAGCGGGGCAGGCTTTGGGGGGTCCTGGCTGCCGGAGCCGTCGGAGGGGCTGCCTTCCCTGGCCCCCGGGGCCGAGCGGCCCTTGCCCGCGGTCGTGTGGGCTGAGGGCCCGTGCCGACAACTATAGTGGGGACCACCTTCGGCGGCTGCAGGCGGATGGGCGGCGAGCTCGCCGTCGGGGCCGGTCGGGGGCCTTGCGCGGGCGGTGCGGGGGCCGCCTGCTGGTTGGGCCTCGCCCCCCGAGCGGGCGGCTTGGGCTCTCCTGCCCCCTGCGCTCTCTCGGGCCGAGGGCCGAGGGCGGAGCCGGAGGCGGCGGGCGCGGGCGTGGCCCCCGCCGCCGCGAGGAAGCCCCTGCCTCTCCGGCTCCCGTCCCCGAAAGCGGGGCAGGCTTTGGGGGGGTCCTGGCTGCCGGGGCCGTCGGAGGGGCTGCCTTCCGTGGCCCCCGGGGCCGAGCGGCCCCTGCCCCGCGGTCGTGTGGGCTGAGTCGGCCCGCGCCGACAACTACAGGGTGGTCCACCTTCATTTGGGTGTCGGCGTGCGTGGCCGCGGCGGTCCCCGCTGCCCTGGCCCGCCAACGCGCGGCCCTCTCCCCACCCCTGCCGAGCGTGCTGGGCTGACCTGGAACGCGGCGAGGCGGTCGCGGGTCCCCCTCGGGGCCGGAGCCGGCCGGCGAGCGTGGCGGGCGGGGGCAAGAGGCGGTGCAGCGGGGTTGGCGGTTGGGGGCCCGTTGCTCCCCGCCCTCCACCCGCGAGAAAGTGAGGCGCTTACCGGGGCGTGGGTGGTGGGGCGTGCGGAGGGCGTCCTCTCCCTGGGCGTGGCGCAGGAGGAGGCCCTGTTTGCGGTCGTGTTGGCTGAGGGACCGCGCCGACAACTATACGGGGACACCCATGGCCGCATCTCTTCCCTCCCTCACCATTGCGGCGCTCTCCCTTCTCCTATCCCCTTCTGTCCCTTGCTGCTCTGCTCTTTTCTCCCAGGTTCTTACGTCCGGGGATGTGTGGTGTCTTTTGGGGGTTTGGGCGCCGTCCTGTGCTCTTGGTAAGCTCGGGCGTCGGTCCCTTCCCCGAATTTCCCTCCCCCCCGAACCTGGCACAGCAAAGGTCGCATGCTCGCGCCATGATGCCGACCGGGGGCCGCCGGGGTAACCAGTCCCCGTGCCAATCCCGCCAGTGTCGGCTGTGGTCCTGCCCTTCACACAGGCGACCGCCCCTCTCTTGACGTTCGGAATGGTTTCCGAGTGCCGCCCCCCTTTTGCGGCCTTCCCCTCGCGACGGCTGAGCCCCCTGCGGTTCTTCTCCCCTCGGCCACGTTTCGCCGGTAGCGCGGAGTTAGATCCCGGGTGTGCACACCCTTGCGGCGAGAAAGGAAGAAACCCCCGGCAATCCCACGCCCCTCCTCCTGCGGAGCCCACGGGTGAGGCAGGTTGAAAAGGAGACTGGGCCAGCGAGAGTACCTCCCCTCCCCCTTGCCACGGGCTTGGCTCGCTCGCCTCCTGCCGGCTCCCCTTTGTGTTTGCTTGCTTGCTTGCTTGCCGCCGGAGCCGAGCCTTGCAGCGTGAGTTGCGGCCAGGGCCCCGTTGCGTGTGGTGTTCTTTGGGGGGGTTGGAGTCGTATGTAGTTTTGTCTGGGGCCCGTTGCTGCGACGGAAAGTGGAGGAAAGAGGAGGAGGAGAAGGCGGAGAGGCGGTGAGCAAAGGCGTGGTGGCCTTCAGCTTTGTACAGCTCAAGGGTGTGGAGCGGGATTGCCGGAAGCAGGCGTGTGTGGGTGAGCAGCCTTGACAGCTGTGAGCCTGTGCCCCACTGCCTTGGCAGGCCGCCTATCCCGGCCGGCCGGCTGGCCTGCCTGCGCCGCGCCCCTCTCCCCCCCTCTGTCCTCCTCGTCGCTGCACGACCACGATGGCGATAGAGAGAAAAAGGGCTCGCGCCCGGGAGGGAGCTCGCCGCGGCCGTTGTTCTGGTCCGGCGACGCTGTCGTCTCCCTCCCCTGTGTGCGGCGCACTCTGAGTCGAGAGAGAAATGACCCCCAACAACCAGCCATCGAAAAAAGTGCGGCCCCCCCTTTATTTGAAATGCCCCCCCCTCCTTCGTCCCCATTCCTTCCTGGTGTGGCTTCTGGGCGCAGCAGCGGGAGAGCGGGGCGAGAGTCGTCGGGCTTTTCCGGGGGGGTTTTGCAATGTGAAAAGCCAAAGTAACCTTAAACGATGCTGACTAGCGATCCGCCGCAGTTATTCCCATGACCCTGAAAAGGATGATTTTGAAGAATTGCTTAAAACGACATTCATTTTTATATTTCATTTGATCACTTTCTATGAGGTCATCAAATCTTCACTGCAGAGTTTTCATTTTTTTTTTTCCTACAAGATATTTCTACTAGAGGTAAAGCCAACAATATGACTGGATTTGCAGTACTGAAATCTGATTCTCAATAAAAGATGAAAGTTTCATGGACATAAATGCACACATATAATAGTTATCAAAGAGAGGGCATTTAACGGTAAAGGAAGAATGATATTTCGTTATCTTTACATATATATATATATATATATATATATATATATATATATATATATATATATATATATATATATATATAATAGACAGAACGGGAGAAACAAAAATCCTAGAGCATCGTAACTATTTATTTATTCTTTTATTTTTATTTATTTATTTATTTTTATTTATTTATTATTATTTTTTTTTCTTTTACCAATTCCACGTTTCATAATTGATAATGGTTGATGATAAGTCAGACAATTAGATAAATGCATCACTTGAAACTCCGTAATAATAGATTTTCATCCAGCCACATTTTCTTCTCTATAGGGTCTTCGAAAATAAGTGACTATCGCATTTTTTTTCTTATAATTTGTATCATATGGCACGGATCAAATCAATGTGATCTTGTATTTTAACGAAAGAAAATAAACTAATGCTTACTGATTCACTATTTCATCCTTTTTTCTTATGTGTATACGAACCATATTCTCTTATGATCCGTACCTGACTCAAAAATTATGAAATAGTGAATCAGTAAGCATTAGTTCATTTTCTTCCGTCTAAAATACCCACATTGACTTGATCCGTAGCATAAAATACAAATCAAGAAGGAAAAATCCGACAGCCACTTGTTTTCAAAGATACTATAAAGAAGGAAATGAGACTGAACGAAAAATACATTGTTATTGAGTCTCGAAAGACGTATTTGACCTAATATGGGAGATCGCCAACTTCGGGGCAACTTGGGCAGGATTGAACTGGCCTCCGGTTGCCCATTCCGAGCGATCTCCTTGCTTGTTGCCTTTGACGATGACGAAGCGAAAAGTGGGACGCAGAGAGTAACGTCAGCCGAAAATGCGTTAATTATTATTCATTTGTGCAGAGAGGATTTACCGAGTGTAATTTGCGCGGAAATGGTGGGACTCGACATCTCATTAGATATCGAGTGAAATATGGATAACATCCGGGTATGACGGACGCAAAGTTGGTTTAAAGTGTAGGAAAGTTGAATTTCGATTGATTAATTAAACGATTAATGTATAGCTCTTATGACGGCCTTTGGGATGGTGACACTGTCAGCGTCATACGAATGCTTTTAGGATAAATCTGTGACAGTAGGACCGAGTCTGACAACATCAAATTATTCTTATCAAAGGCATAGTCAGTGACTCT